>NC_044988.1:7359365-7555232 GCF_008728515.1 Papio anubis | reverse complement strand
GGTGCCTGTAGTCCCAGCTACTCGGGAGGCTGAGGCAGGAGAATGGCGTGAACCCGGGAGTGGAGCTTGCATTGAGCGGAGATTGCGCCACTGCACTCCAGCCTGGGTGACAGAGCGAGACTCTGTCTCAAAAAAAATAATAATAAAATTAAATTAAACGAAAAAAAGAAAAAAAAACACAAGACTGAGAATTTAAATAATAACTAATAATGCAACCAAGAAAAGAAAACACGGCCGGGCGTGGTGACTCACGCCTGTAATCCCAGCACTTTGCGAGGCCGAGGCGGGCGGATCACATGGGCAGGAGAGTAAGACCACCCTGGTTAACACGATGAAACCCCGTCTCTACTAAAAATACAAAAAAATTAGCTGGGCGTGGTGGTGGGTGCCTGTAGTCCCAGCTACTCGGGAGGCTGAGGCAGGAGAATGGCATGAACCCAGGAGGTGGAGTTTGCAGTGAGCAGAGATTGCAACATTGCATTCCAGCCTGGGCGACAGAGCGAGACTCCATCCAAAAAAAAAAAAAAAAAGAAAAGAAAAAACAGAAGAATGAGCCCAGCCAGAGGGAGAATTGATCTTGCTGGTTTGGTCAGGGACTGGCTGATTAGTTACAGAGAAATGACCAAGGAAGAGTGATGTGGTGGGACCACCCCACCCAGCACCAGGCTCTGCAGACAAGCACGTTTGACTCGTCTGCAAAGGGCTGGGGGCACTGCCTTGTGCGGCAGGATCCCACTGTGCAAAAGAAAACATGTGGACACAGACCTGTGGCCTCAACACTGAGGAACAGAACCCAGCTGCAGGGCCTGAGTTGGCCTTGCATCCACTCCACTGGCTTCATTAACAGGTATCACTTGTCCTCCAGGACGCCATCCTGAGGCCTGCCGGTGCATCACACTGCACAGGGTGCCTGGTCTCCAAGGCACAGCCTTACATCGTGCACATTCTGCTGAGCAGTTGACTTTGCTGTACGTGTGGGCATGCACAGGGGACTTTTTAGTATACAGAGATACACATTTCAGAAACAAAAAGTGAAGCTAAGGATGGCAGCATGAGGCATGATTTTTACTAATGTTTAGAAATAGAGGGATATTGAAATACTTGGAAACATTATCCAAACCTTCAACACCAAATTCTCTTGCTGTGCCTTCAGAACTTAAAAGACTTGAAAGTGCACCAAGTAAAGGCTGATCTCAACCCACACATAGACTTTTTCAAGCTCCACAAGAAACACTCAGAAATCTCTTTTCTATGCCCACCTTGCCATAATTAACACAGAAAACAGATATTATGCTTGGGTGTCAACATAAATGTTAACTCTCTACATAGTTATAAATAAACAACCAGCCCATCTGGTGCATTTAATTTACATCTAAATGATTGATTCACTCAATACGCTTGTTGAGCATCTACCATGTGCAAGTCATTATGTCAGGCGCCATGTGAGAGAAAAATGAACCTCCTGCCTCCCTGACAACAGGTAGGCAGAAATGGCTCACAAAAGGAAGAGACTAAGGATCTGGTCCGAGGGTTCCACTTTCATCCTGGGGACTGTGTGATTTCCAGGTTCTCTACTATCCACACCTCTTCTTGCCTCTAAGTGGGACCGGCCAAAGCCACCTGCGGATTCTAGTTCTTGGCAGGACTCTGGCTCATGAAAGCCCACATGTCCAGTTCTCCCTGAGTGTGGTCTTCAGCGCACCCCACACTCAGGCTCCCTTCTGGAAAGCAGGGTCCTGGGCCCACCTCAGACCCAGCAAATAGGGCATACAGACAAGAAATGTAAATTTTAAACAGCCTCCTAGGTGATTTTTTTTTTTTTTTTTTTTTGAGACTGAGTCTTACTCTGTTGCCCAGGCTGGAGCGCAATGATATGATCTCCACTCACTGCGACCTCTGCCTCCTGGATTCAAGAGAGTCTCCTGCCACAGCCTCCCGAGTAGCTGGGACTACAGCGCACACCACCACACCCGGTTAATTTTTTGTATTTTTAGTAGAGACAGGGTTTCACCATGTTGGCCACGCTGGTCTCAAACTCCTGACCTCATGATTCGCCCAACTTGGCCTCCCAAAGTGTGGGGATTATAGGCGTGAGCCTCCGCACCTGGCCTGCTTCCCAGGTGATTTTTAAGCACTCGAATGCCTGAGAACCTCTGCTATAATCTAGTATTGCCCTGTTCAAGTGCTACAGTGTGGGAGGGAGGCAAGTTGACCACGTTCAGTGTGAGTGGAAGCAAGTTGGCACTTGCCACGGGTAGGGAAGGGAGCCAGGGAGGACAGTCAAGTCACTGTGCTGTGCTGGTGACGGGGCCGGGCTGCGGGCTCCACCTGGGAGACATCTCTCTAGTTCTTCTCCACCAGGAGGAAGTACACGCCTCATCACACAGGTGTGCTCAGAGGAGGGGGAAGGGACGCACACGCAATGCACATGCAATCGGTAATTAAAAAGAGAGCTAGCCCTTGTGAATAATTAACTGAACGCTGGGTTGCAACCACAGTTGCCACTTAGCAATGTCCCTTGCATGCTCTTTTGAGCAGAAGAGGACAGGGTGGGGTTGCAGCCAGCAGTCTGGGGCCCATATTGACCCTGAGTGGGGCCAAGGACGTCTTCCCAGTGAACTGCACCATCTACTATGTCCCAGGGCCACCTCATCACTCACTCTTCTCTGTGGAAAAATACAAACAACTCACAAGATGCTACACAAAAGAACTCATGTTGAATATGCCTGATAGATCTTACCGTCTTGTTTTTATCTAGGCAAACCACACATGGATGATGAGAAAGGCAGAACAGTCGCAGGCTTTCCTTGATCCTGCCCTGGTACCCATCCCAAGAGCCTTTCCTAATCAGCTGTGAAGGCCTGGGGGTGAGGCCACAGCAGACTGCAATGACAACAGCCGGCAGACCTAACATCTCCTGTCTGTGCCTTAGTGCCCTGCTGAAGTTGCCCGCTTTCAGGCTCTATTTCACTTTTCTATCACTACCTCATTAGCATAACCTTTATGGGGACCCTGCAGCTGCCAGAGAAACCAAAACACTTGACTTAAGCAAAAAGGACACAGTAAACGTGGATTAAGAAATATCCAGAGTTTACGGAATGTCTATTTAAAAAAAAATCGCTAGCATTCTTTTTCCTAGCCAGCTAAAAAATAATTGTGGGTGACTCAGGACTGCAAGATATTACAGGGCTTATGATGGTCTCCTGAGATTTTATAACTGTCTTTCATAAACCTGAGACATAAATATACCCAATGCTTAAAGCAAAGTGGCATAGGTTATGGGAAGGAGAGAAAGATGGTTTAGCTGCATCACAACTGCCGGCAAGACAAGATGGCAAACCGCTAAACCTTCCAGCTCAAGATGGACACGTGCTCAGTGGGAGACTGTTGGCGGCAGAGGAGAGGAAACACAGACACAGGCATGAAAGCTAAGTATCCCTCCTACAGACACCCACAGAGGCGCAGAGCCTGAGGTCAGGGTTTCTAAATATGCCTGATTCCCACAAATTTGACCTACCTCCCTCTCCTGGATTCAAACGCAGGTCTGGAATCCCAGGTGCTGGGCAGTATAAAATGTGGGAAGGGAAGAAGCGCACAAATCTGAGAGGAGTATCTTAAAAGGAAAACAGCTGAAACAGAGAGAAAGCACAAGACAGGCATCAACAAGCCAGAGTGCTTCCTGCTGCTGGACGATGTCTGTAATTAGGGAAGTGGGCTTTTCCTCAAAGTGTCAGCATGCAAAACAAACCAGAAAGCAGAAGTGTGAGATCCCCAGCAGCATGGGGCCTCTTTTAATTGCACATTCAAAATGAAGTAATGCTCTGAGACATAGATCCCTCCAGAACACACACCAGTTGAAGAGGGAGTCAGTGGACAGGACTGTGCCATTTAGTGATTAACCAGCCTGGAAATGCCCTTTCCCAAGTGTTTTTTACCAAAATGAACTTGGTCTTGAATTGCTAGGATGGGTATAGCAACGTTTTCCTGATTGATTTATGTTTTTTTAAAAAGTCGGACATCATAACATGGATCAAATTCAACCAGAAGATTGAAACAAATAGGAAAAGCATCCTTGAAAAGATCTTAATGGAGACCTCAAGATGCTAATTCCCAGCCAGAAGACTGAAAAAGTCAAGCGGAGATGGTCTTAATGGTGGAAGGGCCAATGTGTAGGGCAGAGGAAGGAAGGGTGCCAGCTCTCTCTGTCCCTGTTCCCAGGCCTCCTGGGCAGACAGCTGCTCATGGTGCTAGCAACAGATGCAACTTTACAGAGCACCTCTGACCAGCTCCCTCAGGGTACTTTTCAAGCATCTACTAACATTCCCTTACTTTGTGAAGCAAGCAGCTTTTGAATTTCCCACTGCAGTCTGAGATATCCCCCACGCTCAAGAAGAGCCAGAAGGTCAGCCAGGGTCCACTCCACAAAAGGCCGTGAAACATCACTGGAAATGCAAGATAAAAAGGAATCCTCCCCAGAGCGGTGGAAGCTGGAAGGAGTCATGTTGATGAGTTTGCTGGGGTGGGGTTAGGAGCCTCGCGAGGGGAGTGTTCAGAAACGCAACAGTAGGCAATCTGCACCTGCACCCCAAACTGGTGAAAATGACAGCTTCATGAAAAACAGGTTCTCATTTTATAGAAGATAAACTTCAGCCACAGAGAGGTTGGGTGTATGGCTTTAGTGCTGGCCAGAGTGACCATGATGATGAAGGTGATGAGGATAATGCAAAACAGCTATTCCATGAGTACCTGACTCAACAGATATCAACTGATCTGCACAACATCCCTAATGGTAGATACTATTGTCATCCTCAATTCACAGACCTGGCCATTGAGGCTCAGGAGGGTCAACTGGCTTGCTGAAGAACACACCGTATGTAGTGGAGCCAATATTTGAAGCCCACCTCTTCTCTTAGCTACCATCTTCAGGTGGTGGTAAAAAGGCACTCATAGTCAACCTACCCAAATGTAAGCTTGGGGCTTTCCTGCCTAACCTGGAGCTCCTTCTTGTTCCCTGGAGCTGGGTTCTCAATGTGTGTCTCTGGACGAGCAATGTCAGCATCACCAGGAAACATGGAAGATATGAAAATTCTTAGGGTTCCACCCTGACCTGCCAAGTAGAAACTCTGGGGTGAAGCTCTAGGCTCTGTATTTCAAAAACTCAAGTTTGAGAACTTTGGCCCAAGAGCTCCATCCATTTATGAAGATAAAAATCCAGATTCTCTTAGATCACTCCCTTCTCTACACTGCTTAAAGTCAACCCCTTGCCAATCCCACCTATCTCACCTCTCAGCCTCCCACACATGCCCACTTGTCTCCAAAACCACATAACATCCTTTCCCTCCACATCTCTTTTGAGTAGCCCTGGCTGTCAGTGCCCCCACCTTGCTCCCTTCCCACATGTTCTAAGCTGTGGCCCTTTTCTCTGCTAAAAATCCTCCCACTGTCCAGACTACCCTTTGAGCTCAGGATAAACATGTCCCTGTCCCCACCGTCAAAACCAACATGCTTTCCTTTTGTACCACTGACCACTGTTTTGATTTAATTTGCCTTTACTTTCTAGCATGTGCATTTTTTGATGAATGTCTGTTTGTCCCATAAGGGCAGGAATTGTATCTGTTTCTAGTAAGACTTGAAATTGAGTAGTGTGAGTCCTCCAACTTTGTCCCTTTTTTAGTGGGTGTTGTGTTGGGTATTCTAGGTCTTTTACCTTCCCAAGTAAAGTTTAGAATCATTTTGTCATTATCTACAAAACAACTTGTTGGGATTTTGATTGGGATTGGGTTGAATCTATAGATCAAGCTTGGCAGAATGAACATTTTAACAACACTGAGTCTTCCAATGTATGAACATGGACTACTTTTCCATTTATTTACATCTTCTTTGATTTCTTCCATCAGTATTTTGTAGTTTTCTGCATATAGATCCTGTACATATTTTGTTAGATTTATGCCTAAGTATTTTTTTGTGTTTTTTGTCTTTTTGGTGCTATTATAAATGGTAATTGTTCTTATTTCAAATTTCAGTAGTTTACTACTCGCATATAGGAAAGCAACTGACTTTTGTATATTGATCTAGCATCTTGCAAACTCACTTATTGGTTATGAGAGTTGTTTTATGGATTCTTTGAAGTTCTCCATATGGACATGTGTATTATCTGTGAATAAAGATGTCTTATTTCTTCTTTTCTGATCTGTATAAGTTTTATTTTGTTTTCTTGCACTAGCTCGGGCTCCCAGTAGGATGTTGAACCAAAGTGGTAAGACAGGACAGTCTTACCTTGTTTTCAATATCAGAGGGAAAGTGTTCAGTCTCTCACCTTAAGTATGATGTTACCTGTAGGGTTTTTTTTTTTTTTCCTTAATGTTCTTTATCAAGTTACAAAAGTTTCCCTCTATTCCTAGTTTAAGATTGTGTTTTTTTGCCATGAAAGAGTGTTTTGATTTCGTCAAATGCCCTTTCTGCCTCTATTAACATGGTCATATGATTTTTCTTCTTTAGCCCATTGATATGATGGATCACATTAATTTATTTTCAAATGTTGAACCTGTTTTGCATTACCTGGAAAAAATTCCACTTACCTGGAATAAATTCCACCGCTTGGTTGTGGCACATAGATCTTTTTATACATTGTTGGGTTTGATTTTCTAACATTTTACTGAGGGTTTTTGTATGTATAAGTAATATTGCTTTGCAGTTTTCTTGTAATGCCTTAACTGGTTTTGGTATTAGGTGAAATCTGAACTCATAAAATGAATTAGAAACTGTTTTCTCCATTTCTATTTTCTGGAAAAGATTATGGAAAACTGGTATTCTTTCTTTCTTAACTGTTTGATAGAATTAACCAGTGGACCCATCTGGGCCTGAAGATTTCTGTTTTAAAGGTTATATTAATTTAAATTTTAAAGACATAGGGCTATTCAGGCTACCTATTTCTTCTGTAAGTTTTAGTAGTTTGTGTCATTCAAGCATACCACATTTGTGAGTATAGAGTTGTTCATGATCTTCCTTTATCATATTTTTATATCTATTAGATCAACAGTGGTGACCTTTCGTTCATTTCTGATATTGGTAAATTGCATCTTCTACGTTGTTTTTCCTTTTTTTCTTGGCTAAAGGTTTATCAATTTGGTTGATAATTTCAAAGAACCAACATTGTTTTATTGACTTTACTGTTTTCCTGTTTTTAATTTCAATGATTTCTGCTTTATTTATTTATTTTCTTTTGCTTGGTTTAGGCTTAATTTGCTCTTCTTTCTGTAGTTTCTTAAAAGTAGAATCGCAAGTAATTTGCTTTATATATTTTTTACCTAATGTGTGCACTTAGTGCTATAAATATCTCTGTAAGCACTGCTTTTACTACATCCCAAAATTTTTGATAAATTATATTTTTATTTTTATTCACTTCAAAACATTTTTTTAATTTTGGAGACTTCTTCTTTGACACATAGGTTATACAGAAGTCTGTTGTTTAATTTCCAGGTATTTGGGAAATTTCCTAAAACCCCCATCTTTTTGTTGTTGATATCTAGTTTAATTCTATTGTGTTCTGAGAACATAATTGGTATGACGTCTATTCTTTCAAGTGTGTTAACATGTTTTCCAAGAATGTGCTCTATCTTGGTGAATATGCCATGTGAGCTTGAGAAGAATATGCATTTTTCTGTTGTTGAATGGAATATTTTATAAATGTCAATTAGATCAAGTTGACAGTACTGCTCAGGTCATTTTAATCCTATCTATTTGGTCTATCAACTATTGTGAGAAAGAGATTAAAATCTCTAACTATAAGACAGGACTTGTCTATTTCTCTTTTCAGTCTTATCAGTGTTAGTCTTGAATATTTTGATGCTTTGTTGTTATGTGCATACACTTTTAGGATTGTTATGTCTTCTTGGATATTCGACCCTTTTACCATTCTGTAACAATTTCCTTGAAGCCCTGACCCCTGTTGACTACGAGTTTTTTGTCCTTTAAGTGATAAAGTGAGGAGGGTGCTGGAACTTGAGGAATTTCCTTGGGAATTCCCAGCTGAGGCAAGGCTCTTGCAAAGTGTTTTCCCTTGGAGAGTAACCTTTGTCATGGAGAAAGCCTAGGTGTATTTCACAGTTATCACTCTTCCCCTCCCCTGCGAGGGCCATGAGGAGCTCTTTCTCAGATCTTCACCTTAAGAACCTAGTGAGGCTTGTATTAATCATGCCTTTTAGTTTCTTTTATTTTCTGGTAGCTCTGTCTACGGTGTTATTCAAAGAGATAATTAGCTCCAGGTGTGGACCTCAGGGCCTTGTACCTGAGCTGTGTGGAGTGCAAGTAAGACTCCAACTGAAGGCAATGTTTGAAGCTGCTGTGTGGTGAGGCAGAGATTTCTGCCTGATAGCCTCTGAGTGAGCCTGTGCCCAATATGACCTAGGCTCATACTGTGGGCCTAAATATTGGGAGCCAGGAGGACTGCCTGGTGGGTGTGCACTACACTAAATCATCACCCTTCTCCAGCTTCTGCAGGTGCAAGTACATCTGCCATACAATCAGTCTCTGCTAATGAGAAAGATACTGATTATGTTTTAGAAATATTGACTATGAAAAATTATTCTTTCATAAGAAAAATGTGTGATAATTAGAAGATTCTTATTTTGGACTTGCTACTAAGTTTAAACAGAAATATCACATTGATGAGACTGCTTTTAATCCTGAAGGCTGTGATCTGTCTACTTCTGGACTTTTTTTGCTGATGCCCTTCTGGTACCAAAACTGTGCCAGTCACATCATCCCAATAAAAATCTGCTGACTTAATTAACTAATATAAAGTGTAAGGCTAAGAGACTTTCTCTGTATTATAAAACAGGTCAACCATTTCATAACCATATCTCTTACAAAAAGAGTCAAATTTAACTTGCTTTTAAAAATTATTTCCTTGCTTTGTAAAAGAAAGAAGTAAAATATAGTTTATTCTCATTATTTCAGGTTATATGTTCCATAAAGTCACCCCCAAAACTGAATTAGCAAGTAGTAGCCCATTGCTTCTCAGGGGTTATGTGCCTGAGAGCCTGTGGTCAACATATTTTCATCAACTGATTAATGCATCACTTGTTTTATGTGTTTCTGTGTAAAGGCACCTTATTTCATATCTATTGTTGATGCATTACCATTGAACTCATGGCCAACAGCACTAACTATAACTCACACCTGACAGAGGCTTCTCTAACCCACATATTTTCTCTATAAGGCACAGCACAGTCTTCTTACACCTAGGGACACCAGATAGCACTTCACTGGGGGCTATTCTAAACAGCAAAGTCACCACAATTTGAAAAAAGGAACAAAAATGCAAAAAATATGGCACTAAGTAGACTAGGAAAAAGACACTTACTTATAATATGAGGTGAAAGGAGGAGTTGGAGTGTCCGAAAAATGCATGTGGCTAAAATTTTGTGCCACTCTGTGATATGGTTTGGTTGTGTCCCTACCCAAATCTCAACTTGAATTGTATCTCCCGGAATTCCCACATGTTGTGGGAGGGACCCAGGGGGAGGAAATTGAATCATTGGGGCTGGTGTTTCCCATGCTATTCTCATGGTAGTGAATAAGTCTCATGAGATCTGATGAGTTTATCAGGGGTTTCTGCTTTTGCTTCTTCCTTATTTTCTCTTGCTGCTGCCATGTAAGAAGTGACTTTCGCCTTCCACCATGATTCTGAGGCCTCTCCAGCGATGTGGAACTTTAAGTCCAATCAAACCTCTTTTTCTTCCCAGTCTTAGATATGTCTTTATCAGCAGTTTGAAAATAAATGAATACAGTAAATTGGTACCAGAAGAATGGGGTGTTGCTGAAAAGATACCCCAAAATGTGGAAGCGACTTTGGAACTGGGTAACAGGCAGAGGCTGGAACAGTTTGGAGGGCTCAGAAGAAGACAGGAAAATGCGGGAAAGTTTGGAACCTCCTAGAGACTTGCTGAATGGTTTTGACAAAAATGCTGATAGTGATATGAACAATAAGGTCCAGGTTGAGGTGGTCTCAGATGGAGATGAGGAACTTGTTGGGAACTGGAGTAAAGGTGACTCTTGTTATGTTTTAGCAAAGAGATAGGCAGCATTTTGCCCCTGCCCTAAAGATCTGTGAAACTTTGAACTTGAGAGAGATAATTTAGGGTATCTGGCAGAAGAAATTTCTAAGCAGCAAAGCATTCGAGAGGTGAGTTGGGTACTGTTAAAGGCATTCAGTTTTATAAAAAAAGCAGGGCATAAAAGTTTGGAAAATTTGTAGCCTGACTATGTAATAGAAAATAAATACCCATTTTCTGGGAAGAAATTCAAGCCATCTGCAGAAATTTGCATAAGTAGCATTGAGCCTAATGTTAATCCCCAAGACCACGGGGAAGATGTCTCCAGGCCATGTCAGAGACCTTCACAGCAGCCCCTCCCATCACAGGCCTGAAGGCCCAGAAGGAAAAAGTGGTTTCATGGGCTGGGCCCAGGGTCCTCATGCGTGTGCAGCCTAGGGACTTGGTGCCCTGTGTCCCAGCTGCTCTAGCCGTGGCTGAAAGGAGCCAATGTGAAACTCAGGCTGTGGCTTCAGAGGGTGAAAGCCCCAAGCCTTGGCAGCTTCCACGTGGTGTTGAGCCTGCGAGTGCACAGAAGTCAAGAATTGAGGTTTGGGAACCTCTGCCTAGACTTCAGAAGATGTTATGAAAATGCCTGGATGCCTAGGCAAAAGTTTGCTGCAGGGGCAGGGCCCTCATGGACAACCTCTGTTAGAGCAGCACAGAAGGGAAATGTGGGGTCAGAGCCCCCACACAGAGTCCCTACTGGGGAACTGCCTAGTGGAGCTGTGAGTAGAGGGTCACCATCCTACAGACCTCAGAATGGTAGATCCACTGACACCTTGCACCATGTGCCTGGAAAAGCCGCAGATGCTCAATGCCAGCCTGTGAAAGCAGCCACGAGGGAAGCTGTACCCTGCAAAGCCACAGGGATGGAGCTGCCCAAGACCATGGGAACCCATCTCTTGCATCAGTGTGACCTGGATGTGTGACCTGGAGTCAAAGGAGATCATCTTGGAGCTTAAAATTTGACTGCACAGCTGGATTTCAGACTTGCATTGGCCCTGTAATCCCTTTGTTTTGGCCAATTTCTCCCAGTTGGAATGGGTGTATTTACCCAACACCTGTACCCCCACTGTATCTAGGAAGTAACTAGCTTGCTTTTGATTTTACAGGCTCAGAAGTGGAAGGGACTTGCCTTGTCTCAGATGAGACTTTGGACTTTGGACTTTTGGGTTAATGCTGAAATGAGTTAAGGCTTTGGGGGACTATTGGGAAGGCATGATTGGTTTTGAAATTTGAGGACATGAGATTTGAAGGGGCCAGGTGTGGGTGATGCGGTTTGGCTGTGTTCCCACCCAAATCTCAACTTGAATTGTACCTCCCAGAATTCCCACATGTTATGGGAGGGACCCAGGGCAGGCGGGTAATTGAATCATGGGGGCCAGTCTTTTCCACGCTATTCTTGTGATAGTGATTAAGTCTCACAAGATCTCATCGGTTTATCAGGGGTTTCCGCTTTTGCTTCTTCCTCATTTTCTCTTGCCGCCACCATGTAAGAAGTGCCTTTCACCTCCTGCCATGATTCTGAGGCCTCCCGAGCCATGTGGAACTGTAAGTCCAATTAAACCTCTTTTTCTTCCCAGTCTTGGGCATGTCTTTATCAGCAGTGTGAAAATGAACTAATACACTGTGTGTATGACCTCACATGGCCTTGAAAGCATCATGGTTATTGATTTGGGGATTACAGATAAATGATTGGAAGTAGGCAAATTCACAAATTCAGAAGCCATGAATACTGAGGATCAACCATATATTATCTCACGTAAGACTGCTACGGGTGACTCACATTCATTCTTTATCCATTTTGAGTGACTTCTAAGATGTTCACAAAGGGCCTCAGTGGTCACAAACAAGCTGGATGGCAAAGTACAAATTACTGTAAAAATCAATACACAGATACTAGTACTTGAAAAATTATAATATCAGTCTCAGCTCCTGATAGTCATATCTCCCTGTATTCATTTGGTTTTCTAACAAAATGTTTCCTGCTACTCTCAAAAACATAGGTTTTATTTACATATACCAAAAATCAGCTGATGGCATGAGAAAAATCTGCCTGGTTTTCTATTAGAGGGGTAGATATTTGCAGTCACCAACCTGCACAGCCGAGCCAGCACAATTCCTGCAGGGCAGAGAAGGCCACGCAGCCTAAATAAGGGGCACCAGAGGGGCCTGAGCCAGGCCTGCTGCTCACCAGCTAGCCAGCCTTGAGCAGATTACTCTCTACTTCCTCATCCATAAAAGGTTATAGCTTCTACTTTATTTGGACTGTTCTTCCTTTAGGAAAAATAAAGGCATAAATGGGTAAAATGGCAACATTTATTAATTTGGATGGTGCTACACTTTTCTGTATTTTATAATTTTTTTCCCAAAGAAAAACCCTACGGTTGCTGTCACGAATAAATGAGATTATGCATGACTGGGGCCTGATGCTGGGCTTCCACGCTTCCTTACGATCTGACCATAAACAAATCGAGTGCAGGGAAGCATTTCAGCTGCTGTGACAGCCCCTGCTACCTCACCCCACTCCTGACACTTGGGAGGCTCCCCATAACTCAATGTGCTGAACAGATCAAAGCCAGTGAAATGGCCTGGTTGGCCAGCAGAGAGGCTGGCGGAAGCTGAGAGTGCCCCAGGAACTTTTTTGGTCATTCTGAAGTTGTTTCCTGCTTATTTGTTGATTTTTAACCATTGGTTTTGTTTCGATGCCACATGCTCTAAGTCACTCTGTAAGATAAACATCAAAATATCAGATTGCTTGGGTGTTGGCAGAGACACTGCCCCTTCCTCTCTGAAATGACCTTGCAACAAGAACCAGAAAGAGAAATACAATGGAACCAGTGGGCACTCCTGATCCTGAGCAATAACATGCCGCAAGCAGAGCACAATGCAGCTGTGTTCACCCTGGGATTATGAAGACCCTTAGTGGGGACCAGCTGCTGTAGACTTCAGACAAGGCCTGTGGAGTGGAAGGATATACACAGCAATGGAAAGTCAATCATTTCTTAGAATGCTGAAGAGAGGAGACTGAATGGCTGGCAGCCTCACTGGGGAGAAATACATATTAAACCAATTCATTCTCTCTCTTTCACTCTCTGTCTCTCTCTCTCACACACACACAGACATATTATTGAGAAAGGAGGAAATATTCTGGTCGGCTGGAATATATCCAAGGCCCCTCCACGATTTATTTCAAAGATGAGGATCCTACCTTGGGTTTGTACAATTATGCTGAAAAAATTAAAGAAGAGAAGCAACAGAAGAAACAATTGGCAAAGGACATTCACTAGAAAAATATCCCAAAAGGCAGATGAACCCATGACCACACACAGATATGGAATCAAAGAACTTAACAGAATAATCACTTGGTTAAAATAACAGCTCAAAAGAGAGGAAGAGGCAAAAAAAGACAACAGCGATAAGCTGGCAGATATCAGGGGAAAAGGCCAGAAAAGAAATGATGGCTATTATATCAAGCAGGGAGAAGTGAATGGATATTAACACTGCAGGCAGCATGGGGGACAGGATCTGTGGTGCTTGAGAAAAATGAAATAGGAATTAACAAAGACTTCAGAAATTCAACAGAAAAATTGAGAAAGAC
The DNA here is from genome assembly GCF_008728515.1 of Papio anubis. Classification (NCBI taxonomy): domain Eukaryota; kingdom Metazoa; phylum Chordata; class Mammalia; order Primates; family Cercopithecidae; genus Papio; species Papio anubis. The sequence goes on along the minus strand of NC_044988.1, from coordinate 7,541,534 downwards.
AGAGGAGATCTAAAATATATAAAATTAGTATCCCTGAAATAGATAATTAAAATAAAGGAGTAGAACACATGTTTAAAGTTATAAAATTTCCAGAAATAAAAAAGTCTTATCTACAGGGGTTAAAAGAGCATATTATCCAGGAACCTCTAGAGCAGGGGTGTGCAATCTTTTGGCTTTCCTGGACCACACTGGAAGAAGAAGAATTGTCCTGAGCCACACATAAAATATACTAACATTAATGATAGCTGATGAGCCAAAAACAAAAAATTGCAAAAACACAAAAACAAAAACAAAACCAACAACAACAAAAACTCATAATATTTTAAGAAAGTTTACAAATTTATGTTGAAAAGATATCTGTACTCCCATGCTTCACTGCAGCACTATTCACAATAGCCAAGATACAAAATCAACTTAAAAGTCCGTCAAGGAATAAATGGCTAAGGAAAATGTGGCACACACACAATGGAATACTATTCAGTCATGAAAAAGCAGGAAATTCTATTGTTTGTGATAACACAGAAGAAGCTGGAGAAAGTTACATAAAGCGAAATAAGTCAAGCACAGAAAAACAAATACCTCATGGTCTCACTCACATTTGGAATCTAAAATGGTTGAACTCATAGAAACAGAGAACAAAATAGTGGTTACCAGGGGCTGGGGAGTGAAAGAGTGAGGAGATGACAAAGAGTACAAAGTTGCACACAGAGAGGAGGATTAATGATAAGCATTGATGATGATGGGTGTGTTAATTGGCTTGATTCAACCCTTCCACACTGTACAGATATAACATCACTGTGTACCCCATAATTATGTAAGATTAAATTTATCCAAAAACTTTTTAAATATTACTGGGCCTCAAGCTTCTCCTTAGAAACACATCGAGCCAGAAGACCGAAGAGTTACATCCACACAGTTCTCAGAGGTGGCAAATGTGTCCAACCAGAGGCACATAGTCCAGCTAGGCTCAGGGCTGGCAGTGAACGATTTCAGGACTTAGACTGAAATGACTGTGGAAGGTTCTGGTGTCTCTGTCAAGAATCAGAAGAACAGAAGCACAGCTATCTGTCTTCTAAACACCTGCTTCAAAATCACTCCATCTAGAGGTGTCCTAAAACTGCCCATGTCCAGCCCAGCACAGCCCAGTGAACCAGATTCTAAGGGCAGCCTCCACTGCCTAGGTGGTTCTCATGACCGCTAAGCAGAACAAGCTCCTGCTTCCATTAGTAAGCTCAATTCACAAACAAAACAAATAAACAAAAACAACAATGAAAAGCTCCAGCTGAGAACAGTGGCTCTGCATTTCAGCTGTGGGTTAGGATCACACAGGGTGCTCTTTTCCCAGCCCTAACACTCAGAATCTCTGGGGGATGGGCCCAGGCATCGGTATTTCTTGTAAAGCTCTCTAGAGAGCCTACCATACAGCCAGGATAGAGAAGCAGTTGCTCTGGAATTATCTAGAATTATCACCTCTATGTGGAAGGTTCTGGGGTTCAAAACTGATCCAAACAGAGCTGACTGCAAAGTGAGCAGCCGCACAGGCTCCCAAACAGAGGGGAACAAACACAGAGCTGAGCATATTCTCAGTTTCACGTGGGACTATAAAGAAGTCACATGAAAGGCACTATTCCGAAAAACATTTTTAGTGAATGAAAGTTTAACTCAATTTTTAGACATATTAATTTTGTTAAGATAATAATTCAGGAAGAAGCATCTTGATCGCACCTTTGCAGCAAGTGGAGCCTGAGTGCTGGTGGTGGGGTGAAGCTCCCCTAGGAGGGCAGCACGTGACTGCACTTCCTGGAGTCAGGCTGAATCATGAAAGGAAGTCCTATAATTCACAAACCCTTCAAAACGACTTCTCTTGTGGCATTTTATCTCTACTCAAATTAAGCAGCACAGGAACTCCAGAGACAGGCCAGCCACACATCTCTGCCCCAGCGCCTGGAGTGAGGCAAGGTTGGAGCCGAGGGGCCAGTGGCAGGACCCCTCCTCTGCTCACTGGAGTGCCTCAGAATGCTCCCCTCTCAGCCCGCCTTGAGTACTTACAAAATGAGCAAATGGAAGGCATCCCAGAAACAAATGCCTTGTTTCTTGGACTTGAACATACAAGGGCCACTTGCTTAAAATCTTATTTTTTTTTTGTTTTGCCTTCATGAGAAACATGTTCCCTCTCCATATCTTCTTTTCAAAATGGGCAAAACCTCAGGTTCCAGATGTTTCAAGGAAACTATGTTGGATTTTTTTTTAACCAAAGAGAAAGGAACAAGCACTAAGGTTTTCTCCAGTCCCTCAAAACCCTCTTGAGCAAAAACTTGGTTTGTTCTTTCAGAAACTATTCTGAACCAAGAGTGCTTACCCCAAGGATACGTGACTTCGTAGCTTTCTTCAAGGCTGTGTTACTGTTTGGAGGACTGCTGCAAGGAAGTAGCTGGGAACGATGTCAGTTCCTGGGTGACTGAGAAGTAACATTTGTGTGTGTGTGTGTGTGTGTGTCGTGTTGAGCAGGAGAATGTTACAGCCTTGGGGATGGAAAGGGCCAGGCCAGAGCCCCATGGACAAGACTCAAGTTCTCATGTCAAAGGAGAGGGCACTCCTGCTGCCCTCAACAGTTCCCAGGGTCAGATCCTCTTAAGAAAACTGGGAGCTGCAGGTTATCAACACATGAAATAGTGGCGAGTGTTACCATGCACTTAGGCAAGGGGTGGCACTGAGAGCTAGGAAAGCGGAGAGGTGGGTGGAAGTTCATGTCCCTCCTGGGCTCCTCAGGGGATGGGCTGAGAGCTGCTTGGTGTCTGGCAGACCTTGCTGCAACAATGGAAATACCTGTTCTACTCTGCCTGACACAGACCTACCACCCACGTGTGGCAACTGGTCCCTGAAACATGGCCAAGGTGACTGAGAACTGAATTTTAAATTTTAAATGAAATTTAACATTTATTTTAAATGGTTTTGAGTAATTGAATGGTCAACGGCCACTTGTGGCTAGTGGCCCCATACTGAACATCCTTAGCAGGGATGACAGATGACATGATGAGCTGCATCTTCTAAACACACCCCCAGGACCAGAGAATGTGTGGTCCTGGCAATTCTCCCTTCCAGAAATTCCTTCTACTTGGGCCAAACTTGAAGGCTCTGGGTTTTCTTTTGATAATGGGGGTGATACATTTTTCTCTAAATATCTAGTTGACTGTATCCAAGTCATATCTGATATATTAAAATATGAGAAATAACTTTAAGAGTGCCCACCATATGCAAAGAGGGTGCCATGCTGGGAAGAGAGTATAACAAACTCTCCATGCCATGGTCTCCAACCGGACATTTTAAAAGTGCAGAGGCCAAAGTCATGCGAAAAAGTCTCTTAGAGCTTCTGAGTAAGATGCCTCCTGGGGGAGTGACCTTGTCTAGTGACTGGGGATGTGAGAGTGGAGGACAACACACCCCCTATGTGTTGCTTATTAAACCCAGCAGGGCCCTACACACATGATTAGGATCTAGACACAGCTTATTTGCTTATGATACTGTTGGGCAAGAGCCACTCTGTCTCTGTGACCCTCTCACAAAATCTTTTGCTTGTAAAAGAACCCTCTCTTTAATTCCCTGGTAACCAGTAGCTATTAATCCTTGACATCCTGCACTCAACCATGAACATTTGACAGCGGGCCTATTCTTTGTGAGCCAGTCTGATTGGTGCTTTGCATAGAGCATCTCTGAGCTTGATGGCAACCCAAGGGCTAGGTATTTTTAACCTCATTTTGCAGATGGGGTACTACCAGCCCCCAGAAGTTTCAAGCGAAGGATGGAATCTAGAGCCCAGGGCCTGGTCTGCTTCTGACAACCACTCTGCCCTCAGAGAGGGTTTTAGAGCCACTTCTTGGAACTGGACGTTTACACGTCAAAGGCACAATTCTAGAGATTTTATTATAAAGTGTAAACACGGGGGCGGGCGATGACTCCAGGGCCTCTCCTGGGCGAGTATGGCACAGTGCTGATGGAGGCAGCTGGGGTGGGGAGGTAGCAGCAGCAGCCCATCCCCTAATGACCCACAAGAACAGCCCTTCTGGTCACCATCAGCTGCAGCCAGTGAGGCCCAGAAGCCAAGCCACAGACACCAAGAAACCATGGCCCAAGTTCTCAACCAGAAGCGAAATTGCTTACGTCCTTCTCACAAGAAAAAAACGTTTCACACGAAGCATGCAGATGACAAATAGTCTGACAGAATAAAGCACGGTGGACTAAGCATAATGTTAAAAAAAATCTTAAAGACGAAAACCATTCAAATCATCTTGTGTAGAAAATGTTACAGGTCGGTTTTCCTATCTGACCAGTGCACATATTCTTCCTCTGAGAATTATTTCCTGTGCATTCACCTCCTGCAAGGCTTACAGCTGCATGCTGAGAAGGCACGGACATTCTCACTCTACAGCCTTCCTCCAAAAATTCTGCAGAATGGCAAACCTTACGAGAATATAAGTTCCTGTGGAAAGGACTCTTCGCAACAGAAAAACACGAGCCCTCTCTCTCTCAATCTCACATACACACACACACACACACACACACATCAAATGGGGAGGGGCCACTCTGGTCTGCCCAGTGTCTTTGCAGTCAAAGGCACACACAGCTGCCTATATACCCAGCATACCAATAAATCCCAATTTGGTAGCATCCTTGTCAGCCTTTAAAGATGTGTTTGTGTGCTATGAAATCCTACGAACTAGCTGTCAAATGGTGGTCCTCAATCTTGGCTGCTGCACTGGGTGGGGTGGAGTAGGTGTGGCTTTAAGAAACATCTGAAGGCAGGCTGCACACCAGAGCACCCCAGTGTCCTTGGAGGTGGCCTGGGCTTCAGAACCTGAGTGACAGCAGGGTGCAAGCATGTTTGAGACCACGGCTGTATACCTTTGGGTGAACCGCTGAACCTCTCGAAGCCTCACTCTTCAATGGAGGACAGAATGGTGCCAGCAGTCACAATGCATGACGTGTTTCTAAGTTACTTCTCTTCCTGGTCTCATTCTACTCACCCTTTCCCCCCCAAGGAAACCTTACTATCATTTTTCTAAACTGAAAAATATACACACTCCTGATCATTGTAAATGCTGCAGGCACACTGAAGCAGGCAGAATAAAAATGTAGATTTCACCTTTTTCTCTAAACCAATTATATTCCCCTCCCCCCAAAACTGCTGTTCTTAATTTGGTGCTTAAACTTCCAGATCACGCTATATATTTACATACACATGTGTACACACTGGACAAAATATGTATAGGCAGAAATGTATGTATAAGTAGTAAACAACAATCCAATATCACTTAAATTATTATGTGCATGTGTGAGATTTTTAGTTTTTACTTATTATGATTATGATTATGATTATGATTCTTGAAACAGGGTCTTGCTCTGTCACCCACGCTGGAGTGCAGTGGCATGATCTCGGCTCACTGCAGCCTTGACCTCTTAGACTCATGCGATCCTCCCACCTCAGCCCCCCATGTAGCTGCGACTACAGGAGCACACCATCACTCCAGGCTAATTTTTTTTTTTTTTTTTTTTTTTTGTATTTCTCATAGAGGTGGGGTTTTGCCATGTTGCCCAGGCTGGTTTCAAACTCCTGAGCTCCAGCAATCCGCCCACCTCGGCTTCCCAAAGTGCTGGAATTATAGGTGTGAGTCACTGCACCTGACCCAGCATGAGTTTTTTAAACAAATATAATGATATGTCACATCTTGCTTTTTCACTAGTAGAACTTGGACATTGTTATATTTGGTGAATGAAATAAATTCCACATTTTTTAGAAGACTGCATAGGATTCCAACGTATGAATCAACTGCACTTCCCTTAGTGGTTTTTTTTTTGCTTTTATAAAATAAAATGTTGTAATGAATTACAGTATGCATATGTATTTCTCTACTTTTGTCAATTTATATATGTAATAGGTTCCTAAAAGTGAAATTATTCAGTGAAAGCACTTGTGTTTTAAATTTTAAAAGATATTACCAAATGGCCCTGTCAGCACCCCCTTGTATTTTTTTTCTTATTGATTTGAAAAAACTCACTGCATATTAAAGCTATTGATGCTTTATCACAAGCATTAAAATTAAATATACCTTACCATTTTTTCATTTATTTATATATGTTTTCATTTTATGGGGATTTACTTAAAATTCTAGGAAATCGTACTTATCAATCTTGTGGTGAGTATGATTATAAATTCATATGTTTTATCACATTTAGGCAGGCCTCTTCACAATTATTTTAAAACTCACCTAAGTTTTCTTTTAATAGCTTTATTGTTTCAATGCTATATTTTTATTCTTTGTTCAGCTTGGAATTTATTTTGATATAAAGAGCAAAGTTTTGTTTTTTTCCAAACGATTTGCAGTTTTCCCAAGACCATTCATCCATGGCCCTGTGCCTCCCCAGCGTGGTATGCAAAGCCTCCCTTGGCCCATGCCTGCATGGTATTTGGGCTCTACTCCCCACAGCAGCTTCACCTTGCAATCTTGTGGAGTCTGTCTCCCTCAACACCTTTATCTTACATTTCTTCCCTGAGTCTTCTCTTCTCATAAGTCTCTCTCTCTTTTTTAAAGTTTTTGCACATCTAAAGTGAAAGAAACACTTTACCGTAAGTATTTTAATGTGCTTAATTGTGTTTGCTGTTCACACTGACAAAGTTCTGGAATCATCTATATAGCAGGCACATTTCGGGGGCCTTAGACATCTCTCCATCTTCGTATCTGGAGCGCTCCCTGGTGCTCTTGGCATCACAGAAAAGCCATCAAGGGGAGGTGCCAGTCTTCACTCACCCATTTGTTACAGGTTGAATTGTGTCCCCCGCAAATTCAAATGTTGATGTCCTAACTCCCTAACTCCTCTAAGTGAGACCTTATTTAAGGACAGGGTCTTTACAGCAGTGATTACGCCACACTGAAGTCCTTAGGGTGAGCCCTGGTCCAACATGACTGGTGTCCTTACATGAAAAGGAGATCTGGACCCAGAGACAGGCATAGAGGGAGCATGCCATGTGGAACTGGAGACAGTCACCCACCAAGCCAAGGAGACACCAGGAGCACATTCTCCCACCCAGCCCTCAGAAGGAGCCACCCCGGGACACCCTGACCTCAGTCTCTCTGGCCCAGAGTAGGGAGGCGACATATTGGGCTGTTCAAGCCGTCCAGTACGCGGTGCTTTATGAAAACCCGATCGGACTGATACTCCATTCCTCCATAACAGACACTGACACAGCTTCCAGAGTCTTCTTAGAAGAAATACGCTCTGGGGAATACCTTACACAGAAGTCTTTGCAGACACTGCTGGTTCCTTCGGAGAAATCATCCCTCGCAAATACTTGCCTTTCTGTCTTCTTTCTAGCATGAGTCCTTCTCCCCAGCTGCCAAGCTGCTTTCCCTTGACCAAATCATTGAAATCCCTCCTGCCTCACAAACGTTTCTATAACAGGAGGGAAATGGGTCTGAGATCTGTCCACACCTGTCCCCTCCCAACCCTCATGACAGCAACGCAGGCAGAGAGCAGCAGTTCTGCCCGTAGGGAGATAGCCACAGACGTGGAGGTCTGATGTGGGAAGGACAGAGACACTCACTGCTAGGGGCTCAGTGCTCACTTCCCACGAGGCTCTAGTTCACTCTGGATAATAAATTTATCTCTGTAGAAGGAAGGCATGCACAAAAGCTTCACTGTTCTCACTTGAACCTCTCATTGGTTTGGGATTGTGTCTGATTCCTATTGTATATGCTTAACTTTTCAATGCAAAAGCCACAAAGATCATAACAAGTTCTGTGTAACCATTGGTGAAGAGTAAAATCGGCATGTCTGACAGAGCCTGTGTCCTCCCTCTGCCTCTCCAAGCTTTCCTGAGCTGCTGACAGGACTCCAAACCTGCCCACCACTTATGCAGGACGGCAGATCCTCTTTTACGCCTTATTAGAGTAGTGGATACGGATTCTGGCTCTGGATTAGAAACACCTCGTTTTGAGAGTTCTAATCCCAGCAGCATCACTTAGTGGTTGGACAAATCCCTTCACCTTTCTGAGCCAGTGTCTAATGGGGTTGAATTAGATGCTCTGCATATTTAAACAGGCTTCTAAGAAATCTATGAATTTGGACTCTCAGTGTCCTAATAAGCAGGACAGACTTCATGACGGAGCTACAAGATCACCGGCAGTGATTTGGGGAACCTAACGCCAAGGCCTGCGATGCAGCCTGCTCAAGCCAGGCTCTTCCCCTCGCCCTCACTGTGAGTTCCTTCACGTAGCCATGACCATCAGCTGATTGGCGTTGCTAACCGAAAGGAAGTGGTGGCCTTCCACCTCAAGCCTATGCACAGCTATAAATGCAGAGAAGGAGAAGAAACATGAAAAACAATATTACAGAAAATGAAGTCATAGCACACTGAGGAGCTGAGGAGATATTCCATGAGTAGCTTGGCGATGAATGCTGTCCTTGAAAGGCATGAAGCAAGACAGGCTCACACTGAAGGGGGCAATCACAGCCCCCAGTGTAGCAGGCAGCAGTGTGGGGGGTGCAAGGTGGGAGAAGACCAAGGGCGGAGTGCCTTAGAAGTGACAGAGACCTGAGGGAGGAACAGGGAGGAGCAGGAGGACAAGGGAAGAGTAGATGCTCCCCAGCTCCAAGAAAGCAGCAGAAGCCCCCTTGAAGGAAAATACATGTGTGTGGCTTCGTTTGAACAGGGAAGGCACGGCCACATCCACAAAGAATGGGGAGTTCCTGCCACCCACACACCACACAGACCAGTTATGGGCCCATCCTACCCTGTGCACATCCAGGTCTTGCCCTCCTCCTGTCTCATGTGGGGCAGGCTGCAAGAATGTAGCCTTAAAAGACTAACACCTAGGCCGGGTGCAGTGGCTCACGCCTGTAATCCCAGCACTTTGGGAGTCCGAGGCGGGCAGATCACGAGGCCAGGATATCAAGACCATCCTGGCTAACATGATGAAACTGCGTCTCTACCAAAAAAATACAAAAAAATTAGCCGGGCCTGGTGGCAGGCGCCTGTAGTCCCAGCTACTGGGGAGGCTGAGGTAGGAGAATGGCGTGAACCTGGGAGGTGGAGCTTACAGTGAGCTGAGATCGTGCCACTGCACTCCAGCCTGGGCGACTGAGTGAGACTCTGTCTCAAAAAAAAAAAAAAAAAAAAGAGTAATGCCTAGGGTACCTAAAAATACCCAGCACAGCACATCAGGAAAGCTGACATCAGGAGCGAGAGGCACAAAGCATGCAAGCAGATGAACTGATGCCCCAGGAGACAGGGGTAATGGTGCACTCAAACAAGTAATAAATACACAGGAACCTAATACACCACTTAAAAAAAATCCCAAAGAAGTAACTACATTCCTTGGAAATTAACCACCTGCTTGCTAAAATAATCATAGAAAAATTAAGTGGATGGGCTGAAGAACAGGATGGACAGGGAGGAAGGGCTTCCTTGAGATAAAGATTAACCTGATGGTTTCATGAAAACACAGTGCAAATGGCAAAGGAGAGGGAAAGAATGAAAAGTAAAAGTGCATTCATTGCAGCACTGTTTATAATATCAAAAACAAGAAAACAAATCCACATGCCTGTTCTGGACTGTCATAAAAAATACAACAATCACTGAATATGGAGACCTCCCCGCACCCCAACATATTGTTAATAAAAAAGAAAGTTTCAGAGAGATAAAGGTATTAAGAAGACGTACACACCCCACCATTATGTCTTCTGAAGATATGCACACATACACACACGAATGCACAGGACGAAAGAGGGGAGGTTAGAGCTCCAACTGCTCCCCCATAGTGCGACTGGGGGCAGGGCTGGGACTGAGGGTGGAGGTTAAGAAGGGCTTTTCTGTTGCTCACCCTATCTGAATCCTGTACTGAAGGACATGTACTCGTGTATCAGTTATGCAATTGACAATTTTTCTAAAAGAAAATATTAGAAAGCTCTCCCATCTTGGAGGTCAGAGAAACTAACTTTGGCAATTGTAGTTGCTCATCTGAAACCTATCTGGATGCGCCTTCCCTCCAAGACTGCAGGGCAGATTCCCAGAGTTAGCCCGCCTGGGAGAGGCTCTGACAGTTATGTCAGTTTTAACCACACACCAGGTACCGAGCACTGCAGGCACGGTCTCTGTTAGGTATCACAGCGAAGCCCCCTGTGACTGCTCCATTTACAAAAGCTTCAAGAATAGCTCACAAATAAAGAAGGGGGACTTGAACCCAGTGGGGCCTCAGACCCTTACTCTCAACCACTAGCTACAAAAATATTCAATAAATGTCACTTCGAGGCACTGTATCCACCAAATAATTCATATATTGTTAGCATTTAAGATGAAAACAACCACAACATTCTGCCTCTACCAAGCAAAGCCTAAGGAGCTGGTGAAGGAGGAGCAAGAGGCCACACAGTGTTTTCCAAAGAAGCTGTGGCAGAGCCCGTCCTGAAAGCCACTCTAAGAACAAACGTACTGCAGGGTCATGGAAGTGTAGGACCACTGGCTGAGACTGCTCCTCTCGGAGAATCCATGCATGTCACCTGCACAAAGGCTCTGAAGATGCCCATGATATTTATCCCTGCTTGCCGCACCTCATTCCATCCAGCATTTCCCACGCTTACTTGAGCAAGCTTCATGGGGAATTCCACTTAGCATTGCAGTGTCCACTTCAGGAATCAATCAAGGAAATCGAGGAGAAGGCCAGCAATCTGCTTAAAGTCTCATGGGATCTCCATTTCCACAAAAATAAGCATCCTCATCACTCAAATAATAAAATGTTGGTTTCGTATCTAATACAAAAGTGACATTGACACTGATGTAAAACATGGATGCTAACTGTTAAAGTAGAGTTAAAAATCATCTTTCACTAAGCACGATTCAGAATGCACCCTGATGGAAGAAATCATAAAAGTTCTATGCTACAATAAATAAATAACCATAGAATTAAAAAGCTCTGGAGAAATATTTTCAATAATTATGACAGTGGATTTACGACAGGTAAAATGTAGGTGAGTGTTGACAAGTGGCATATTAATGCCACAGATGGTACAACAAAGAGTATGATAAGCAATTTACAGAAAACATATTTGGTCAACAAATATTCCCCATAGGCCCGGGCACAGTGGATCATGCCTATAATCCCAGCACTTTGGGAGGCCGAGGCAAGAGGATTGCTTGAGCCCAGGAGTTTGTGACTAGCCTGGGCAACATAGTGAGAGCCCATCCCAACAAAAAGAAAAAAAAAGAAAAATCCCACACCAAAAACCCCCCAACCATTCTTCAGGTATTATTATATGTAATAACTGAAGAGCAAGACCGAAGAGCAACTGTTAGACAAGAAGAGGAAGATGGAAGATTCCAGAAAAAAAGAAAGAAAAATGGAACCATGAGATTATTTGGTGTATCTGACACCGTAGAAAATGGTGTCAATAGGGCTTTCATCTTTATGTCAGAAAGTTGGGAAGGAAATGATGATAGGCACAGTGCAAACTAAGAAACCACAAAAACAAAGCAAGGGTTTACCCCAGGAAAAGCAAAAAGGGGTACAAGACAGAAAATGGAATTATATACTTTGCTTTAGCAGTAAACTATATTTATATAACCATAATAAAGTAAACCAAATAACTTCTTAACCTCAAATGAGAGAATAATTATCCTGGGATGGTGTGAGAAGGAGTGGAAGGTGACAGTGGTCTAAAACTCCCAAGTCCTGAATTCTCAGTGTCAACAAACACTGTTTAAAATTAGTACTCCAAAAAACTTTGAAAATACGCCAATCATAAGGAAATAATGAGAATTCTAAAGGAAATAACTCAAAGCAGTACCAAAAGATGGGCAGAATGAAAAGAGGAACTCATTGCAAATTAAAATTAAACAAAAAGAGAAATCAACTTAAGTCACACCAAAACATTTTCATGTCAACTCAACAGGAACTGATAGATGTAATATTAATAAACTACCAGGCTAACCAAAGTAAAATAAAGATTTACCAGTTAAGACAAACCAATGAAGGAGGGAAATGAAGGGTCGTATGTTGAACATTCAAATGCTACTTATAATCAGGCAGAGTACACTTAAGTAAAACAATATTTAAACTGTGGATTTCCCTAAATCTCTGCCATGAGCCCTCCTCCTATTGAATTTACATTCTCTCCCCAGTTCACAGTATCCAGGTTGAGAGCCTCCCTCACCCTGCTCGGTAGACCTGCAGCTTGCCTGCAAGGTTTTCACTCCCACTCTGCATCCCAGGCTAGAGGCCCACTGTCTCCTCACACCTATACTCCCTTCCAGCACTCCAGGACAGCAGTGACTGGAAGCGCCTCTCCAGCTCCGAGCCAGGATCCCAGTTTCAGTGCTAGCTACCTCTGAGCAGAGGACCAGAAAGCTCACAGTACTCCTCAGTAATCCAGTCATCATCAACGTTCTTAACTGTCCTCGCTTGCTCCACCACCATCTGCCTTTGGCCAGCTGCCAGAAATCAATACGTGGTTTCCCAGAAAGAAAAGAATCAAGCGAGCCATTTGGATTTGTTAAACGTACTATAACATAAATAAAATATTCTTTCTTTGGGTATCTTTGACCTTGGCTAAATTCAACTGTCTTTAAGATTCCAGTATAACCACCTTTTAAGAGACATAGGGCAAAATGTACACAATTGATTCATAAAGGCAAAAAACAAATAAACAAAAAAACAAAACCTCAAATGGATACAAGTTAATATTTGGTCAGATAAAATTATAAGCAAACCAAAAATTTCCCTGATAACATCATATCAAAATGAATGAGCTTTCCTAAAATCCAATCAGACTAGTTCTTAAAACATCTTCCCACAATCCCTCAGTGGAAAACCCTTTTTTCCTAGTGTTCAAATCCATCCTGTTCAAATCTAAGTAGAAGAGGAAGGTGATAAGACACAAATCAGGCAATTTGATTACAATCTCTCGTTAGGACTCTGCCTTCTGATTTTAGTTGCTGTAGAAGAAAAAGTAATGCTCAATGTGTAGGCTTTTAAAACAAATTCTTCCCCAAAGGCCTAAATTCCTGTTGTTGTTATTGTTTTCTCCACTCAGTTACAGATAAACCAATCCAGAAGTAGGGGAAATGTTAAAACCAGCAAAGCAAGAGTAGAAAAGTCAGGGGGTAGCTGGAAAAAAATCTATACAGGGAAAATTGAGAAAGTAAAAATTAGCTCTCACTTAGGCTTAGATAACTGACACAAACCCAGCTGGTTGCAAAGTTAACAGGAAATAATATTTCTTCCATGGACAGGCTGCAGTTGTAAAGGGTGACAGTAACCCCTCCTGTAAGTAACTTCTGCTCTCTTTCTCTAAAATCATAGACTGTCAGAAACTCTGCTGTTTGAAATTATATTACAAAGATGAGACATCCACTCTTACTTGAAGGACCTCTATTTTGATCGATATGATTGAAAATTCAGTAAAATCTCGCTATTTTAGACTCCCTAAAGAGAGAGGAACTGCCCTTCTAATTACTGGAAAGTGTGAAGTATTGAGCAATATAAATGCACTTTGCTTTCAAAAGCAGACCATAGTTCAATGGAGTCTAATACAGACTCAGTCCCTCAGCTTCAGCTCTAAAAAGTTCTGAAAAACAAGACTTTTTTTTTTTTTTTTGGTAAGTTTTAGAGAAGCTCTTGTAGTGATAACACCTGCTCTAAACGGACACACAGCTATTTATAGTCTTCATTCCACTTAGTGAGAATTCATGTTCTTAAATGTAAAAGTGCAGAAATATTAATGCATGGAATTACAGGATTCTCTCCAGACAATATTGGAATGGCATGTAACTGGCAAGGTCAACATGTATGTTTACCTTCCTAAATTCTGAGCAATGTCTTTCTCAATTCTGAAATTTAGATTCTAAATTTTAATTCCAAAGTCTGAAAAAGCTTGAATTCCAAAATACACGTTGGCACAAGCATATTGGATTATAACCATGGGCAGACAATGTGCTAAATAAGTGAAGCTCTACTAAGAAGTCTTCTGTCAAAAAAAGCAGAGAGATTAGACCTGCATTTAGAATATCAAATAGGGGCCCAATAAAGATCAGGGAGATTCATTTCTAAAGTGCAAATCTAGCAATAAAATAACATTTCCACCAATTTCATCTCTCAGGAAAGATAAAGACCTAAAGTCTACACCCCATTTTTATCCTAGCTTAAAACTTTCTAGTTATTAAGACTATTATAAAATCCTATTTTATATTTCACTTCAAATACAGAGGCTTTTAAAAAAATCTTCCCACCATCCCTCAGTAGAAAAATCTCTTTTCTCCTAGTGTTCAAATTCAACCTGTTCAAATCCAAGATAGAAGAGTAAGAGGATAAGACATAAATCAAGTAATTTGATTATAATCTCTCATTCAAATACACTTTAAAGTGCACTTCAAATACAGGGGATAACACAAATCAATTTCTGTTTTACTGCAAGATTTTTCTAAATACGTCAAAACAAAAGTGCCATTCAGATAGAACAAAATGATTTGATAAAATAATTTCAACTGACAAAGATTTCTCACTTAAAACACGTAATAATTTACATATATTTAAGCCTTCTCGAGCAAATGGAATTCTATCTATGCACTGCTCGGACTTTCATTGGGGAGAAGGAGGACTTCAATGTATTTAGTTGCATTTAATTAAAATGCTGCCTCTGTAAAGGCAATGAATTTGTCCCTACTAGGACAAAGAAGTCAGATGCTAGAATCAATTCCATTTCTTCCAGGAACTCTCAGGGATTAAACGGTTCTTTTTTTTTTTTTTTTTTTTTTATTTTTAATATGAAGAATCAGATGTGGCACATCTTCAACTCTTTTTTTCTTTTCTTTTTTTTTTTTTTTTACTACAAGCTGCAATGCTTTGAAGGTTTTTAAAAAGAGGAGGAGGAGGAGGAGGAGGAGGAGGAAGAAGAAGAAGAAGAAGAAAAATAAAAGTAAAAGTCTTCCAGTCAACAGTTCTACTTGAGTTCAACTGAATCTTTGGTAAGTCAGGCAAAACTCAAAATATTTTGCAACACTGTTTCCAACATAAAAAGAGTCAAACTCTCACTTCTCCAATTGTCTTTCTAGTCCTTGAACATTCAAACAAAAGAATGGATTGCATTTTTATAGTTTTTAGGTGGGCTTAAGCTTTTGGGGCCATATTGCCAAAAACAAACCAACAAACAAAAAGAAATACCCTTAATTCTTAACTCAAATTTACATTTTACTACATAAAACTTTCTTGCTCTCCAAGTTCATTGGCTAAGTAAATTGCTTGACAATGAAAATGTACCCACAAGAGTAATTATGCTAAACGTTAGTAGTGGTTCAGAAAGTTTGGTGTTTGAATGCAACTGCTGTTTCTTTCTGTAGTAAAAGATTTGTCTAAGCTTATAAGACGTCTGGGACATTCCTACTTTGAGTAACTTCGATAAACACTGCGGCATTTTCCAGTGGATTCGTGTAAATGGCCAAACGAAAATGTTCTAGCTCCAAGATCGAATTCCTCGCGCTGTGCCTGAGCCCAGTCTCGCGTCTCCCGAGGGCCGGGCCGCGACGGCACTTTCCGCGCTCCCTGGTGGCCTGGGCGCCCTGGGGTGCCCGGGTCCCCTCCGCCCAGGCCCGAGCCCCTCTCTCCCGGCGCAGCTTCTGGATCCCGAGCGCCGGCAGGTTCAGGAGCGAAGCTGGCGGAACCCACCTGTATTTATTCTCGTGGTTTCAACACTTTTACCTCCGCCGGTGAAGGCCCTGCGGGCACCTACCCGGTGTGACTGGGCGCACAAGAAAGGCAGAACAAGAAGGGGCATGAACGCCGCGCGTCGTCCCCCGTAACCTCCTCTCCTCACCAGAAAGTCCCGACCGGAGAGGGGACGCGGCCACACCTACCTGCGCCAGGTGAGGCGAGGGCGGGCTCAGCGCGGGGCCCCCAGCTCCTCCTCGCTCTCCCGCCGCCGGGGTGGCCTCAGCCGCCGGGCTCGCGGCGCTTCCTCATTTTCGGCAACTTCCTTAACGCGCCCGGGCAGGCGGCCCGCACTTCCTCCCGGTGTGGCGCCCCGCCGCCCCGGCCCGCCCTGCTGACCGCGCCCATGCGCCGGGAGCTGGGCGCGCACGGGCTGGAGCGCCGGGCGAGGCCCCCGGAATCGGCCCAGGCGGCGGCAGGAGCAGAGGAGCCCAGGTGGGGCGCGGCGCTCTCCCCGCGCAGGGTAAGGGCCCTTCGTAGGCAGAGAAGGTGGGACTGCCCGGCACAGGGACCGCATCGGTCCCCCCCCTCCCCGCCAGCGCGGTGGCTTCTGTGACTGCCCAGGACCCACAGACACTCAGCGGCCCTTTCCTTTTGCTGTGCGGTGCTGGGGAAGAGACTCCACCGCATGGCATATTCCCTGGAGGGTGTATCTGGGTCACCAAGCCAACAAGCTCCAAGCTGCCTTGCTGGAGCACACGGGAGGCCTGGGCAGTGCCGAGAGGGACTGTGTAGGTGAACACCAGACTTCACGGCGCACTAGTGCGCAATGGGGCACGCTGCTTCTGAAGGCTTCAATTATTACAACAGTCTTTGCTTCCTTCTTTCCAAGACGGCTCTGACATCTACAACTAAATCAATTAAACTTACAGTCCTAAAAATGGTTCTCCCAACCCATCTTCCTTTTCCTGTTGAACATTCCTCTTTAAAATGTTCCCACAAAACGGTATCCAGACCTTCTTGATAACACTGGTTGGCAGTGCCTGTTTTAAAAAGCTTTACCCTAAGCCAAAATGTGAGAAGAAGAAAAAAAAAATTATATATATATAGTGCTGGATAGTAATTGCCATGGAGAAAATATAGGGATGGGCCTATTTACACTTATTGGAACCCTTGGCTTTTTCTGCTTCCGGTGTTTTTGGATTTTCATTCATTTTTGCCATTATTTTTTCTAAACCTGTTAAAAGAAAACTTCAGTCGAATTAAATTTAAAGCAGTTTAATTGAGCAATGAATGATTTACGAATGGGGCAGCTTCCAGAATCACAGGGGATTCAGAGACTCCAGGGATGCCTCATGGTCAGAACAAATTTATAGATAAAAAAGGGGAAGATAGGAACAGAAATCGGAAGTGAGGTCGAGAAACAGCTGAACTGGTTATAAGTTGGCGTTTGCCTTATTTGAACACAATCTGAACATTCAACAGTGCATGAGTGGTTGAAGTATGGCCGCTGGGGTTGGTGAAGACTCAGCTATTGTTACAGGCACATACTCCTAAGTTAGATTTTCAGTCTTGTCTGCCTATTAAGCTAGGTTACAGTTCATCCACAAGGACTCAAATATAGAAGTATGGGGTCCGTCTCAGGCCATATTTAGTTTGCTTTAACAATTCCTCTCTTTGGGTCATTTTCTCAGTTTTCAGAAAACGACCAAAACTTTGGTCATTGATGTCACTATCACCATTGTAAATGCACTTATATGGTCTTGACACCCACTGGGAAACAGTAGAACAGTGGGTTTTGCAGGGAGGGAACAAGGAGTGGGTAGAGGGTAACAACTCATGCTGGAACGTCCTGTTTGTTGGGGAAAAACAAAACCTGGTCTGTTCTAGGCACATTTAGCACAAGCGGCTCCATTTTGGTTCAGTTTGGTCTGTTGGGGCCTAGTGCATGAGCTCAGCCCAAAACAATGGCCTCCCATAGTTTTGTTTAATAAAATTTCCCCTTTTTGTTCAGGTTCTCACTTTGGTGAGAGTGTGACCAAAACTTAGGCTTAGCACCTCTCTCAGTTTTCATTTCAGATTTCTAGTCTCAGCATGTCATTCATAGGTTAGGGTGTCCTAATAGTTGCACATTTCTTTCAACTTTTGTCATTCTAGTTGAAGAGAGACCATTTGGCATTCTAGAGATGGCTATGTGCAAACATTTAAAACCTTTGAGAGAATACAGTGCATCAGGGAGACTACTATTTGTGACTACCAGGAGGATAATACCAAGAGTTTAGAGTATGCTCCTTACCCAGGATGCCCATAAACCAAACCACCTAGAATCAAATAGATTAAAGAATAAGTTGGATAAAGAATGTACTCACTTAACTAGGTGGTCTTTTCATTTATCACCTACAACTGAATCTGTATAACACCCGTGTATTTTTTCATAGACCACAAGTGCCAATAGTTGCATAGATACCTCTCTGTTTAGCCAATTCTACTATTTAGCACAACTTTCACAAGAGAATTTAAAATCTGTTGTGTAACCATAGCCTTTACAGTAGAATCTGCTGTAGGGCCTATCATGAGTGATACATTTCTAATCATTGCCTCTTTTACTTCAAACCATGGGAAAAGGACCTAATGATGCTTTTTTTTTCTTTTTTCTTTTTATCTTGAGATAGAGTCTTCCTCTGTCACCCAGGCTGGAGTGCAGTGGTATGGTCTCCACTCACTGCACTCCACCTCCTAGGTTCAAGCAATTCTCCTGCCTCAGCATCGTAAGTAGCTGGGATTACAGGCACCCACCAACATGCCCAGCTAATTTTTATATTTTTAGTACAGACGGGGTTTCACCATATTGGCCAGGCTGGTCTTAGACTCCTGACCTCAGGTGATCCACCCACCTCTGCCTCCCAAAGTGCTGGGATTACAGGCATGAGCCATCGTGCCCGGCCAAATGATGCCTTTTAGAAGAGTGAAGGCCTTCTGCCAATGTTCTCTTTGACCCATGATGTGGGTTAAGAGAAGTGAATCAATGTTCTATTTCTGACTGATTATGAGGCAATGTATGTGCCATTAAAGTTTCTCACCTGCGAGGGGCCTTCATCTTTTATCTATCAAAGTATAAGGTTATCCATGTATAAGGCTGGCTGAAAAAAACCTTCACAAATAAAAGTATACCCCATAAGTGCACACAACAGACCCCCTTTTCATTTCTATTATTCATACAGGCATGAACAAGGAAAAACGATTTGAAGGTAAGAGTCTCATGATAGTAGAAGCCTTGATCCATGACCTTGGGGAAAGCTGCTCACATCAAGGATGCCATCTTCTTCTCAGGAGAAATTTCCCTGGTTAGCTTTACCTTCAGGGTTCCAGTGGGTGTACGGTTTCAAGAGCATGGAGGGACTGTTCTCAGCTGTGACATTATGAACCTGAAGTTAAAGTTCCTGAAGTTTTGCTGTAGTGTGGATGGCAAGGACAGTCTTTCTCTGATGTTCTCAGAAGATCCAATCTTTGAGGTCTAGATTGTGAAAGGATCAACTGTCCTCAGTGAACCATAAAAAGCTTTTTTTTTAACCTGGTGAAAATACCCTGTAGCATAATAATCTACTGTTATAACATCAGTCCTCTTGCATGGGAAAGCTTTTATACAACCAAAAAACATGCATTGAAAATGACAATTGAATAGAAATCCCTTTATAAAATGTTTAAATGGCCCATCAGGTAACCAAACATACCTGAGGCTTTAATTGTCTTCCCAGGAATATGGATTTAACACACCAAACATTGGTTATAAACTTTATAAGTCACCATACCAATATATTTAATTGGAATTATTTTATCTTTTCCATGATGAGTCATGGAATGCAGAACTTTTAGTAACAATAAGGACTCTGAAAGGACAAGGCAGCCATCCTGGTTCTCTATGAGTCCATGCTTAACATTGGACTCATGTCCTCTCGAATACCAGTTGTTTCTCCAATTTATGTGCATAGCACTGGTAACTGATGGGTTATCATAGGTAATTTGACTTAGACCATGGAGTTGATTCAAATTGTATATCTAAACAGTTTTAGTATTCACTCATTTAGCATGAAAATCTGGCAAAGTATTTTCTTGGTATTTAACTAATTTTTGTTTTACTTGGGTTAGCAGTTTTATAAACCAATCAGTCTTTTATTAAAGTTTCAGGAATTCTTACCCAGTCCAATTCTTGTAGAATTGGAGAATTCATGCGGAATTCTTACCCATTATATGATATTAAAGTAATTAGAAACTTGTATTTAAGAGCGATTTTCAGGGTCCTTTCCATCCTTTCATGAACTTCCTAAAAGAAACCATATCCTAGGATTTTGCATACTTGTGAGGTTTCCAGAAACTGCATCAGCATTATGCAATTAACTGTGAAATGATTTTAAATAGTCATAGTTAAAGACACAGTTGACAAGGAAATTTGGTCATTTCTGTGGTCTACAATAACTTAACATATTAATAATTATAATTATGATTGGTAGTATATACTGAGACATATAAGAATTTTAGAAATCCCATACAATTTTGGAACATATTGATCACACACAGTAAAATATAACCTGAAGAAGGTAAAACATTATCCTTTATTTTGACAATGCTTCCCATGTGACTGAACATGTCAGACTGTTTACCTCTTTTGGATGCTTCAGGGACCCTCTGTAGCCTCCCAAAGTTGCAGGTCAGAAGAGACAGTTGTGAAGCTGAAATTTGATTTTGGGAAGCCTATTAAATATGTTAAAGGTTTAAAACACTTGATATCATGAAATAGAATTCCAGGTTACCATGTCATTCATTTAGCCAAAATGATGACTCAAAAATTTTAAGAAGGCAAAAACCTTTGCTGTTTGATAGAGGGAAGACTTAGGTTTCCAAACAATCTGTCTCTTATCTTTCCCTTCTTTTTTCAGTAGTTTATTCAAAAGACAAACAAAAATCTGTCATTATCCTTTAATATTATAGGAAAATCATGTTTAAGAGAGAAAGTCAAATTTCACCCTTGCATTAGTGTTCTATTAATGTCAACTCAAATTTTTTGTTTGTTTTTGAGACAGAGTCTCAGTCTGTCACTCAGGCTAGAGTACAGTGGTATAATCTCAGCTCACTGCAACCTCTGCCTCCTGGGTTCAACTGATTCTCCTGCCTCAGCCTCCTGGGTAGCTGAGACTACAGGTGTGTGCCACCACACCTGGCTAATTTTTGTATATTTAGTAGAGATGGGGTTTTGCCATGTTAGCCAAGCTGGTCTTGAACTCTTGACCTCAGGTAATCCACCCGCCTCAGCCTTCCAAAGTGCTGGGATTACAGGCGTGAGCCACCACACTCAGGCCCAATTTTTAATAAAACCTTATAGATAGGTCTATCAATCTTAATCAGTTTGACTACAAGGTGAGGGTCTCATGAACCTTTTATAACTCTTCATAATTTTTGTGAAAGTAAGCAGATTAGTGCTCCAAGAAAAACCTGTTGTGCTTTTATTCTAATGTTCAATTTACAGAAAAACTTAATACCCCTTTAACTTTAGCCAATGTCCCCACAGAATTTCTTTTTACAAGATTAATTTGTCATGAACCTTCCACAACTTGTTCAAACCTTTAGCTTTATCTTACCTAATTTAAAACAGTCCTTTAACCTGATAAACTAGGCAAAAATTTACATTCCTATGCCTTTTTATAATCTTTTACCAAAGACATATTTAACTCTCCTTACACATACTACTGAAAGGACTTTGTTTTCAGTAATCTCAATCACATGTGATAATGGTAACTCTTAGCAACTTTTACTTTTGGTGCATAAATTCCCTTTCATGAATCTTTTCACGACTTACGCAGACCATCTATGACATGCTTAGATTTTCTGGCTTGTCCTAAACATCCCTCTTTTTAAGCAACCAGTTATTTTACCTTAGAACAATAATTTACCATACAAGATTCTTTCTTCTATAGAATCTCTTTTCTTTGTAACCTTCTTTGCATAGCTAGGGGACATGGCTAATTCCACATGTCTCCAGGCCTTATCTAGAATCTGATGCTCCAAAATAGGTAAACTGAACAATTTTCAAAAGTCAAAGAAGCAGTTATGACCTTAAAGCATTTAGCAAACCTTATATCTGACCTGCATAATTTAGACCATATGTTTATATTTTTCCAATAATCTTTAAAGCTGTTTTTATTTCCCAAAGATTACTAAAGTTATGTGAACTAAAAGACATTACAGTTTTTATTTTTCTTTCAAAATATTTGATTTAAGTGCTTATTTTTCTTTATGCCAATTAATTAGAGCTCTTTTATATAAACATCGCACACACAACACATATGTGATTACACCCATAGATGGAACAAGGTCCATTAGTTGCAATATTTTTTATTTACCAGTTTCTAAGTTTCTTTATTGGATTACTGGCGTTAGAGTGGAGTCCTTTCTTTTTCTTTTCTTTTTTTTTTTTTGAGACAGAGTCTTGCTCTGTCGATCAGCCTGGAGTGCAGTGGCACGATCTTGGCTCACTGCAAGCTCTGCCTCCTGGGTTCATGCCATTCTCCTGCCTCAGCCTCCTGAATAGCTGGGACTATGGGTGCCTGACACCACACCCAGCTAATTTTTTGTATTTTTAGTAGAGACAGGGTTTCACCATGTTAGCCAGGATGGTCTTGATCTCCTGACCTTGTGATCTGCCTGCCTTGGCCTCCCAAAGTGCTGGGATTACAGGCATGAGCCACCGTGCGCAGCCAGGGTGGAGTCCTTTTAAATATCTTATTATTTGACTTTAGCCACACCAAACTGCCAATATTTTTGGCTTCTTAACTTTACCAAAAGTAATCTCCCAGGTGCTCAGAGAAAGGAAAATTCAGTGCAGTTTGTGGAGGGGAAGAGAATAGAATCAATAAACAGTAAAGGTAATGCAGACATCAAACCAGAAAGGTCTCATTCCCTAAGTTGGTAATGAAAGCCCAGCTGCCACTGTAAAAGGACAAAACTTTAGCTGCTGAGCTACAGCACTGGGCAGTCTCCATTGCCCTTCCCAGGAGTCCAGAGTAGTTAATTTTGAGCAAAGGCTTTTAAGCACTCAAGATAATTTTTAAAGCTAACTATGACACAAGCCCTAAAATACCTTTTCCCTGGAAGGTGGAGACCAAGAGAAAGTACTGCCATGTGGTTACAAGATCAAGCTCTGAAAGACATAACTGACCAGTTTGCTGGGCAATCTTGTACAGCAGGCTCATAGGTTTCCCTAGGCCTGCATTATGTCTTAAGGTACCCCTCTTTATGACAGAATGATACAGAAAGACAAATTCATAGCACAAAGTACACAAGATTTGCTACAGCTTAAGACTAGCCTCAGAATACTTTTTTGCATTAATCAAAACTTTATAGTGTGGTTTTTTTTTGTTTCTTTGTTTTGTTTTTGTTTTCTTGTTTTTTACCATTCATTCAAATGGTTTGCAGAGAGGGGGGTGGGGGAGAGAGGGAGAGAGAGAGAGAAAGAGAGAGAGAGAGAGAGAGAGAGAGAGAGAGAGAGAGAGAGAGAGACAGGCCAGAAGTCTGCTGATAAGAAATTCTTACCCTTTTGCTGACATACCAGGTTTCTGGGTTCCCTTTCCCTAGTGAGCAGCCCTAGGGACCCAGTTCGCCATACCATAGACCTGGGGGCCAAGTTGCAACACAAAAGAAAATATTTTTTCCTTTTTTTAATGGACTTCAGTGCACTGTTATTCATTTGGAACATTCCCCTATAAGTTATCTTTAGCAACATTTTGCCATTTTTGTAAGACTCACTCTTTTCTGGACCTAATATATAAGCTGGGAGGAACTCAGTTTTCCAGGAATTAAGGATCCCATTTTTACCTAAAATATTGGCTTTGCTGTCAGGTTTCCTTGATTACTTTAGTCAATGATTTTTTTTCCTACATCAGCATGCAAGAAAAATGAAACAAAGGGGTAGAACACAAAAATCCCTGTGAATTTCCAAAAGCCAAATTTTACAACCCCTGCAATATTACCATTTACTGTCTGTTTCTTTTTGACCCAGTCTGATGTAAGAGGTCACTAACTGGATCCAAGCCAGTTAATTACCAGATAAAATCCTATCCTAGATCCAGTCCAGTTCTGCCACGATTTCCAAACCCAGTACGGAACAGCAATTTGCTTGAAGATACTTGGAGAGCTCAAAACAGAAATCTATGGCACTCCAACATTCGAGAGAGAATTTACTAGGATCTGTAGCTGATCTGAGAGATCAAGGGACACAAGTGGCTCCTGTGGGTACCTTGCTTGTTCACTCAGTGCTTCTGGAGGTTGTTAGAAGCTCTCCTTTGGGCCCCACTTCTGACACCATCTGTTAAAGGAAAAACTTCAGTCGAATTAAATTTAAGGCAGTTTAATTAAGCAATGAATGATTCATGAATTGGGCAGCCCCTAGAATCACAGCAGATTCAGAGACTCCAGGGATGCCTCGTGGTTAGAACATATGTATAGACCAAAAAAAGGGAAGTGACGTACAGAAATTGGAGGTGAGGTAGAGAAACAACTGGATTGGTTACAGGTTGGCTTTTGCATTATTTGAACACAGTTTGAACACTCAGCAGTGCATGAGTGGTTGAAGTATGGCCACTGGGATTGACCAAGACTCAACTATTGTTACAGGCACATACTCCTAAATTAGGTTTTCAATCTTGTCTGCCTATTAAGCTAGGTTACAGTTCATCCACAAGGACTCAAATATAGAATACAGAGTCCTTCTCAGGTCATACTTAGGTTGCTTTCACAAACCTCAATGGAAGATTTTGATAATGGTTATATTTGCTTATCATTGGACTTAATTTTGCTCCAACTACCTGACAAAATAGCCATTATTCCTGAGATGGAGGCTGCAGAATGTCTGTAGGTGGTTTTCAGAGTTGTCAATATTATTGGAGATGAGCACTGGGGGACCAGTGTGTACAAGGCAAACCCAGCCTGCTACAAAGATTGCAGTTTTCTCAGGCTTTTGCCTAATGGAAATGAGGAGAAAGTTCTAGATCCATCTCCAACCTCCTCCCTTTATACTGTTGTGGTCCCTTTCCCCTTTGAGTCATCTTCTGCATTACTTAGTATCATGTAGTAATTTTTTTTTTTGATGGAGTCTTGCTCTGTCGCCCAGGTTGGAGTGCACTGGCCTGATCTGGGCTCACTGCAAACTCTGCCTCCCGGGTTTACGCCACTCTCCTGCCTCAGCCTTCCAAGTAGCTGGGACTACAGGCACCTGCCACCACACCCAGCTAATTTTTTGTATTTTTAGTAGGGATGGGGTTTCACCATGTTAGCCAGGATGGTCTTGATCTCCTGACCTCGTGATCCGCCTGCCTTGGCCTCCCAAAGTGCTGGGAGCCACTGCGCCCAGCGTAAAAGATGCTTCACATTATGTATCATCAGGGAAATGCAAATGAAGACAGTAAGATATCAGTGTGGCCCAAATCCGGAACACTGACTGCACTGAAAACTAGTGAGGATGTGAAGCAATAGAAATACTCGTCCATTGCTGTTGTGAATACAAGATGGTACAGCCACTGTGGAAGACAGTTTGGCAGTTTCTTATGAAACTAAACATCCTCTTACAACATGAGTAATTGTAAGAGGATTGTGCTTCTTGGTATTTACCCAAAGTAGTTGGTATGTACCCAAAGTAGTACCCAGTAATTGTTCTTCTTGGCATTTACCCAAAGGAGTTGAAACCTTATGTTAACACAAAAACCTGCACACAAATGTCTACACTAGCTTTATTTACTAAGTTTATTGCCAAAACTTGGACACAAACAAGATGTCATTCAGTAAGTGAATGGATATATAAGCTGTTGTACATCAGTGTAATGCAATATTATTCCACACTAAAATGAAATGCACTAGCAAGTTATGAAAATAAATGGAGGAAATCTAAATGCATATTACTAAGTGAAAGAAGCCCTCTGAAAAGGCTACATACTGTATAATTTCAACAGCTGATATTCTGGAAAGAGCAAAACTATCTGTATAGTAAAAAGATCAGTGGCTGCCATGGGCTGGTGGGGAGGGCAGGATGAATAGAAGGAGCACATAGGTTTCTTAGGGCTATGAAAGTACTCTGTATGATATTATGATGATGGACACACAGCATTTTTCATTTGTTAAATGCCATACAATATACAACACCAAGAGGGAACCTCAATGTAAACTTTGGGCTTTGGGTGATTATGATGTGTCAAAGTAGGTTCATCAATTGTAACAAATGTACCAGTCTGGTGGGGGCTGTTGATAAAGGGGAAGGCTGTGCATGTGTGGGGT
This sequence comes from Papio anubis, assembly GCF_008728515.1. Taxonomy (NCBI): domain Eukaryota; kingdom Metazoa; phylum Chordata; class Mammalia; order Primates; family Cercopithecidae; genus Papio; species Papio anubis. Next base: position 7,515,528 of record NC_044988.1, on the reverse strand, counting down.
TAGTGGGTATATGGGAAACCTCTGTACCTGTCTCTCATTTTTACTGTGAACCTAAAACTGCTCTACAAAATAGTGTTTAATTTAAAAAACAGTTTTTTTGGTAACAGTGGCAAGTATTCCTAATAGGCAGTCCCTTAAATGAATAAAAGTACAAAGGAAATAGAAACATCCCAAATTCCAGGCATAAACATCATTAACATTAGGTGACCATTACAAAATTATCCTTCTATATATACACATGGCAATAGATATAAAAATGGCCATCATTTAAAATATAATACATATGTTATACATTTTATCCATTTTAAATATAATACTTAATTCTACTTAAATTTAACAGAATAAAAAATTCTGAAATGGGATCTAAAGAATTGCTGATTTTAGAGAAATGATTTTTTGCCACAAATGTATCACTTCTGGAATGATCCCACTTTGATTAAAGGAAAAAAATGACAGTAATAGGCAGTTTTAGTCATTTCTTCTAAACCATGAGCTTTAATTTCAGACAGTATCAGTAACTCTGCTATGATACATAAACCAATTACCTCTCTCACTCCACTTCACCTCAGCTTACCTCTCACATTTTTCTAGTTATGTGAGTTTTACATAGTTAAGTTTAAAAATTTTGATTTTTTTGTAACCATAAACCCTCAGTGGTCTCTTCTTAGTTCTCCATTTAAAAGGATGCCATATGCACCTCCAGACCTTTCTACCACCACATCTCATTCCTACTTTCTTTATTGATTAGCTGGATAGACTCTGTGAAGACGTGATCCCACCTACTGCATCTATCAATGCTCTCCAGTTTCAGGATGTTATTCTGTTGCTGTTGTATGGCAGTGACATCAAGGTGAGCACAGTCTTCTCCATCCTACTTCCCTTTGGCCTAGACTTGGTAGATTTTCCTCCCTTGCCCTTTTGGCATTGAGTGTTGTTTTGGAGAACTATGAGAACAGCCAGTCCTTTGTGTGACTTGCTCTTCTTTCCAGGTTGCTAAAGGAACCTTTCTTAAACTGAGATATTAAGAAACTTGACAAGGATATATATTGATACAGATCAACCAGCATCTTTTATTTCTTTTTCTTTTTTTTTTTTGAGACGGAGTTTCACTCTTTTTGCCCAGGCTGGAGTGCAATGGCACGATCTTGGCTCACTGCAACCTCCACCTCCCGGATTCAAGTGATTCTCCTGCCTCAGCCTCCTGAGTAACTGGGATTACAGGCATGCACCACCACACCCGGCTATTTTTTGTATTTTTAGTAGAGACAAGGTTTCTCCATGTTGGCCAGGCTGGTCGCGAACTCCTGACCTCAGGTGATCCTCCTGCTTTGGCCTCCCAAAGTGATGGCATGAGCCATCGCACCTGGTCAACTTTTATTTCTTAACCACAATGCACTCTTTAACTGGCAGATTTAGATCTTCATTCAAATAATTTTTTCTTGTGTGATTTTTAAATGCCTTTTTATTTGTTAGATTATTCTCTTCAAGGATATTAATTAACTTTTTGTCATTATGTCTATTATCTTTTCTCTGATTGTAGTAATCTCTTTTTCTTCTTCCTGGTTCACAGTGATTTTCTCTCTCTCCCTTTCTTTTTTTTCAGTAACTAAATCGTTTAGCTGGGTCTGCTTCATTTCTTGTTATTTATAATTTACCTGTAGGTAGGTTTATTGGTCCTCAAATTATTTCTTTATTTCTGGTTCTCTCTATCTTCCTCTTTTTAGTTATTTTCTCTTGGTTATTCAATTGGTTCTTGAGTTTTTAAAAAAATTAAATTCAGGCTCTTATCAAATTTTGTAGCCTGTGAACTTAAAAATTCTTTCAGACTGGATTTTATTTTTAACTTGTGCATGTTATTGTCTTTTAAGGTTTGCATAGCTGCAAGTTCATTGATTTTATCTTGTCCACACTTGGCAGCTTTCTTCAGACTTTCACTGTGCTCTGCCCCTTTGTGTAAGGCAGCTCCTAAATCCTCATATCAGATCCTTTTCTTATGCCTTTTCTGGATTACCTTTGATGGATTAATATTCCTTTTGAGCTTGATTTTCTATAACCTTTGAGCATGGGAATGGTGGGGGTGGGCTTAGCTGGAGTCGTGTTGCACAAACTGGGCTCCTCCCTCCAATGTGAGACTGTGAGGAATATGCAGGCTTCAAACTTCATTGAGGGAGGGAGAAGGCTGAGCATACCTTGTCCATCGCGGGGCGGGTAAGTTTCAGCTCATTCCCCCGATTAATGTGGGTCCTTGGAGTCCTCACACTCTGACAAAATCATGCCACATTGCTGCCATTTCCTTTTGCGCTAATCTCCACTGCAGCCATTTTCACTACCCCACGTCAAAAATGAGAAAAACTAAGGATAAACAATGGCCATTTCTTCTTCTCTCAAGATTTGAGTGAGAATTGTCAGGATTTTGTAGACGCACAAGGTATGGTTTCTGGGAGGTTGGAGTGTGGCCTCATTGTGATACTCTTCAACTTCTGGTTTTTATATGAGCAAGCGCTTTTCAAAGTGCATTTTGTTAAGTGGTTCTCCTTTTCTTGTTTGGTTACTACTTGTAACTTTAGCGTTTTTGTTTCTTCCCCCTTCCCTTTTTTCTTGAGGTAGAAAGATGAGAAAATTAAGGATTCTTTTCTTCTAGATAGCAAGGCCTTGATATTCTGTAAATGTTTCACTATGTTCTTTCAGAATGTAATGCCCCACATGTTTTTTACTATAGGATATACATTGTACTTTTTTTTTTGAGACAGGGTCTTACTCTGTCACTCAGACTGGAGTGCAGTGGCGCAATCACAGCTCACTGCAGCCTTGGCTTCCCCAGCTCAAGTGGTTCCCCCACCTCAGCCTCCTGAGTAACTGGGACTTTTTGTATTCTTAGTAGAGATGGGGTTTTACCACGTTGCCAGGCTGGTCTCAAATTCCTGGACTCATGTGATTGCACATTTTAATATTTATGATGTAAGTTCCTCATTTTTGTCTCTTCCAAATTAAAAAAATACACAAGTTACACATGATATATCTGTTAAGGTGCTTTAGGTTGCAAGTAAAAGAATAACCAACTCCACATATTGAAATAATAAACTTGTATTGACAACAAAGGAGAATATTGCATAGTTAGGACAGCATCAGATGTATTTTTATGCATATTACATTAAACTGAGATAAAATTCATTATTTTCATATGTAGGAATGCCTTTAAACAAAAAGTAACAACCCCGTTGTGTCCTATGAAGGGAAGTTAATTTTGATAGACCAGCATGATGGAGGTGAGTGGCTTATCTCAGTGATTTTCACCTTCTGATCACATTCATCCAGCTGCCGAAATGACACAGGATGTAGCCAGAGGAACAACTTCCTTCTACTGGTATTCCCTAGCCAATTCAACCAGATATAAAAGTGACTTTTCACTTACAAATAGTAAACTTCCTCATTTTTCTTTTGTCAGTGCTCTTTTGAACAAGCAAAAGAGAAAGGTTAAAGACCAAGGATAGTGTCTGAAGTGTGATCACATGTGTTTAAACCCAGCGGTAGGTGCACTGGCCATGGGTCAGGAAGCACGGGCCATAGTAGTCTCAGCTCTGCTACTTTTGTAGATGTGCAGCTCAGAGAAAGTCAAGTTTCCTCTGTGTACCTGATTCCTTATTTTTTTGTGAAATTCAAGGCAGCAAACAATTCAATTCAATAATTGAATTAGGGTCCTTTACTTGGCAGACATGACCCAAGCCACTGGAGATTCAAAAGGATGGAAAAAACTTATGCTCAAAAATAACTCCTCCCTTTCATCTATTTCAATGGGTAGCTAATCATTTGCTTAACAGATTACTCTTTTAAAATATATTTATATAATTGGAAGGTAGTTCAGCTGTTATTTTTCACTGTAATGAAAATTAGATGGTTTTTCTTGTACCAAGATCTTTTCATTCTTTTTCTTTTTTACATTTTTCAAAGTGCAGTTCCATTTTTAAGTTTTCAAAAGATATAATTCACATAGTATCCAGCTTACTTGTTGAAGGTCTACAATTAAATTGTTTTAAGTGTATTTACAAAGCTGTACAACCATCATCACTATCAATATTAGAACATTTTTAAACAGTTTTTTCCTTTTCTGTGAAGAATGGAGTCTCATTATATTGCCTAGGCAGGTCTCAAACTCCTGGGCTCACACTACACTCCTGCCTTTGCATCCTTAAGTGCTAGGATTACAGACATGAGCCACTGAACCTGGCACAACTTTTTAAAACCACAAAAACCAAACCCCATACCCATATCACTTCTCATGCTTCCCACCCCATACAATCCTTTCCCTCCTTCCCACCCAAGGCCCTAGGAAAACCTCCCGTCTACTTTTTGTCTCTGTAGACATGCCTATTCTGGAAATTTCATATAAAATGCATGATATAATATGTGCTCTTTGTGACTGGCTTATTTACTTAGCATAATGTTTTCATTCATGTTATAGCATACACTAGTATTTTACTTTTTTAGTACCAAGTAATATTCCATTGTATGGATATGCCACATTTTATTTATCCACTCATCAGTTTCTGCTCTTGGCTACTAAAAATAATTTTGCATTAACCATTCCTCTACAAATTTTTGTGTGGGTGTGTGTTTTCCTTTTTTCTTGAGTATATAACTAGAAGTGGAATTGCTGAGTCATCTAGTAAATCTATGTTTGTCATTTTGAGGAACTGATAACTGTTTTTAAAAGTGACTTCACCATTTTCAGGTTGCCACCAGCAAAATAGGAGGGTTCTAGTTTTTCCACATCTTTGCCAACTCTTGATATTGTCTGTCGTTTTGACTATAGCCATCCTTGTGGGTGTGAAGAGGTATCTCATGATTTCCATTTTCATTTCATTTATGACTAACAATGCTGAGACTCTTTTCATGTGCTTCTTTGTCATTTGTGTATTTTTGGAGAAGTGTCTCTTCAGATCATTTGCCCACTTTTCACTTAAGTCACTTATCTTTGTGTCATTAAGTTGTAAGAGTTCTTTACATATTTCGAAAACAAGTCCCTTATTAGACATAGAATTTACCAATATTTTCTCCTGTTCTGAGAGTTGTCTTTTCCCTTTTGTGATGGCATCATTCGCAGAATGAAAGGTTTTAATTTTGATGAAGTTCAATTTATCAACTTTTTTCTTTTGTTGTTTATGCTTTTGGTGACGTATCTAAGAAACTACTACCTAAGGTCATGAAGATTGACTCCTATGATTTCCTCTAGGAATTTTGTGGTTTTAAATCTTACATTTATGCCCAACATCCATTTTGAGTTAATTTTTATACATAATGTGAGGCCAAGATCCAATGTCATTTTTTTGCATGCAGGTTTCCAGTTGTACCAGCTCGACAGTAGTTGTTAAAACAATTATTCTGTCCCAATTAATTGAGCTGACACTCTTTTTGAAAATCAATGTAAAGGTTTATTTCTAGACTTTCAATTCTATCTCCATTGATCTGTATATTTATCTTTATAAAACCACCTTTTCAAAAATTATAACATGGGAAAATTATGACAGTGAAAAGTAGCTGATCTAACCAAACTTCATCTCGCCATGCGCCTCCAAACTGCCCTTAATCATTCTTGGGTCTGAGCTAAGCTAACCTGGGGAGACATTTAGTTTATAGTTTAAATGACAATAGCCTTTTCCCCAAACTAAACCACCTTTGTAAAGCTTGTGAGAGGCCACCAGGTTAGGAGGATGTGAGGAGCCTGAATTCTGCTAAGGTGTAGGCATACATGATTACCAGCTATTATTTAAAGGTCACAGGTTTTGCAAGTCTCCCAGTTACTCCTGCAAATAACATCACCATTGCAGAAACTAAGATTGGCTTTTTGAGATACCTTTTTAGGTTTGTGAATTTCTGACAACCAATGGCTTCACCTGGATCCACCAACCCTGCTGACTCTGCTGACCCCACTGACCCTGCTGACCTCCCTGACCCCACCAACCCTACTGGCCAGTCATGTGGCCCTACCCTGAAACAGACTCCCTAGCCTGTCATACTATCTTTGAAAAATCCTACCCTCCAAATTTTCTGAGATTGATTTGAGTAGTAACTCCATCTCTCATGTGGTGTGGCCGGCCTTGTGTCAATTAAACTTTTTTTATATTGTGATGGTGTGGTCTCAGTAAATTGGTTTTGCTTGTGTAGTAAGCAGGAAGAACCCATCAGGCATTTACAAGTCTGAAAGAGTTTTTAGTACTGCAGCTTTGTAGTAAGCTTTGAAATTAAGAAGTTTGAGTCCTACAACTTTGTTCCTTTTCAATATTGTGTTGGCTATTATGGTTCCTTTGCATTTTCACATGAATTTTAGAATCAGCTTGTCCATTTGTGTGAAAACAAAAGCTGAGATTTTGATAGGGCTTGTGTTGAATCTCTGGATCAATTTGAGAGTAAATATTAAATATTATTATCAGTGAATGTGGTCCTTTTGTGGATCTTCTTTAGCTTATTTTTTAAAGCATGGTTTCTTTACCATGTTGGAACGTATTATAAACCAAAAGTAAATTCTAAGCCTCCCCTCCTCCAACCATCTGAATTGACCCCCTCCTCTTGGCCAAGGGCATTCCAAAGTTTACCTGAAAAACCCATTCAAGACATGATAGAAAGGGGGTGCTGAACATACCTTATCATACCCTCCTCCTTTTTGGAATAGTACTAATAGAAAAGACTCTTTAAGTCTGATAAGAAACATTAACAATTGATTCTCTCTGAAGCCTGCTACTTGGAGGCTTCATGTACATGATAAAACCTTGGTCTCCATAACCTCTTATCATAACTCAGACATTCCTTTCTATTGATAATAACTCTCTCAACCAACTGTCATCATTAAAGCTTTGAATGCACCTATGACCTGGAAACTCCCACTTTAGTTGTTCCACCATTCTGGACGAAACCAATACACATCTTACACATATTGATTGATGTCTTATGCCTCCCTAAAATGTATAAAACTGAATTGTGGCCCAATCGCCTTGGGCACATGTTCTCAGGATCTCCTGAAGGCTGTGGTCACAGGCCATTGATCGCTCATATTTGGCTCAGAATAAATCTCTTCAAATATTTTATAGAGTTTGACTCTTTTTGTCAATAATATTTATAATAACTCCTTTGAAGTCTGCTAAATGCACCATTTAAGTCCTTACAAAGGCAGTTTCCATTGCCTGTTTTTTTATGTCCCAGTGTATAGATGATACATTCCTGATTCTATGAGTGTCTCACTATTTTGTTGTTAAAAACTCAACATTTTAGGCTGGGCGTGGTAGCTCACGCCTGTAATCCCAGCACTTTGGGAGGCTGAGGCAGGCAGATCACTTGAGGTCAGGAGTTCAAGACCAGCCTTACCAACACGATGAAACCCTGTCTCTACTAAAAATACAGAAAATTTAGCCAGGCATGGTGGCACACACCTGTAGTCCCAGCTATGTGGTAGGCTGAGGCAGAGGAATTGCTTGAACCCGGGAGGCAGAGGTTGCAGTGAGCCTGGATCACACCACTGCCCTCCAGCCTGGGCAACAGAGTGAGACTCTGTCTCAAAAAAAAGAAAAAAAAAAGAAAAGAAGAGAAAAGCCAACATTTTTGAGAATATATTATAGCACGTCTCATACTGATTGCCCTCTGAGGGCTTGTTGGTGTTGCTTGCTTGAGCATGTGTTTAGAGTCTTGACTGGACTCCAGTGAAATCTATTTCCCTGGCAACGTGCAGCCTATGATGTTGCTCTTCCGTGAGTGCCATCTTGGGTGTGGAAACTGTCTCTCTGACCATCAGGATGACTGTGGTCTTGTCGAGCTTATGTCTGGTTTGTTCTTGGTGTCACAACAGATCTTAGCCTGTTCTAGTGGCCTGCTGATTTCTCTGTTGTTCTCAACAATGCCCTAAGGTATAAATTCCTCCAGTCAAACCTCATTAAAGTCAGTGCTGCTTGCAGGACAGCTGTTACCAGTGTTTGAGGCCTGCTCCCACCCGGGGAGACTGAGCTGCCTCTTTTCCTCGGTTAGTATTCCAGCTGATCTCTGTTTCTCCTCTTGCTGCTGGCATCATTGTCGCTCCTGGCATCTATGTTTTACTTGTTGCTCCTTTTAATTGTTAAGGACCTTCTTGTTTTTGAGAATACTTAGCTGGGACTTTGTCCTCTATTTCAAATAAAGTCGGCCCCCTTAGGGTGAGCTGGGGAGCTCTCTGCTCTTACAACCTGCCTTTCCACTGGGAAGAAACTCTGCTCTCTTGCACTGGAGCTGGGAGTGGAGACAGTGGCCTGCTTCTCCTGGGCTGACACCCTGACTCTACTAGCAGGGCACTGGGTGGGGACAGTAGCCTTCTGTGAGTGAAACTTCTGTCTTATGAGGGTGCTAGGGAAGTGGCAATTAGAGTCCCTGGGGTAAAGCATCCACTCGACGAGTAGGGGCTTGGTGGGGAAAGGGAGCCCCAGTTCTCTTGATGCAGTTTCCTGGGATGGAGCTTCCGCAACCAGCAGATGGGTGTCCTGGGATGCAGTTTCTGCAGCTAGAAGATGGGGGTGAGGGGATGGGAGAGGCCCATGGCCTGCCCTGCTGGGGTAAAACTGGAGCTCTGGACTGGAGCAGGGGGAGAGCGTACCCATCTTCTTGGCGGCCTCCACCCAGAGTAGAGCTTGCGTCATGCTGAACATTGGGGAGGAGATGAGAGCGGGTCATGGCTCAGATGATGCGGACTCTTGTGTTCTTACTGAGATTTTATCATTTTTCTCAAAAATAGTTGTCTAATTGCTGTGTGTCTTTAGGGCAATTCCCAGAGATTTTTACATGTTTTATTTTTTATAATTTTTGCCACTCAAATAATTGTTTCATTGGAGAGAGCTTCCACTAAACTATCCACTCTTTCATTCAAGAACTGTTTCTCTTCTTTTTTCCTGAGGCACCGAAGTTAAAGGGTTTTTATTGAGGGGGTTGGGGTGGGGAGAGCAGTGTGTGCCTCTCTGGGCAGGCAGGACAAGACATGGAGAATACCAGGTGGAACACCTTGGCTGGCCGGATTCCAAGGACCCGAGGAACAAGTGCCAGGACATAGGCCTCCTACTGTCAGATTTTCTTGGGGCTGAAGTATTGGTAGCAACCTCCTCATGCCTGACCCAGACAAATAACCTTTGTGCCCTCCTTGGAGCGTATGCTGAAGATTACAGATGCCTGTCCTAGACAGTAGAAAATTAAGCTTACACAACTGACACTATGTGACAAATAACTAGTCTTATTTTTTCAGTTTGATGGTACTCAAATGGATTTGCTTATTTAACTTCATACATGGTATGACAAGTGATCCACAGGGGAAATTTAGCTAAACATAAAAAAAAAAAAAAGAGAAAAATTGTAACATTATTTTGGAGATTCTTCTAATACAAAGTATTAAATGTGTGGATGTTAAATGCTGTTACATATTACTACGCTGGGAATCATCATCTATTTTAAGTGTACTCGGAAAAAACTGCCTAGAAACAAGGAACAGAGATTATATTTTCTGACTCAAATATGGTTCAGTATGAATAGGCATTTCCTGCTTGTCCATAAACATCTGTTTTATTGAAAAATGTTTGAAAGAATTGATTGATTTCAATTTCCAAGTTTGATCTGGGTTGAGATTGCTACCGTGAAACTAAATTCAAAATGACAAGGTTGTTAAATAATGTATATTTTGTTATTATTAACATAGATAGCTGTAAAATTTGATTGCCAGGTAGATATGGAAGAGATGACTGATTGACCAGAATTGTCCACAGTTTTGAACTGTTGGCTATACTTTCACCTCTGGGTGTATGAGTCCTCAAGATGCAGCTCACTCCTCTCCAAACGGGGTGCTCTGTGATTTGTGTCAAAGACAAAATAGATTACAAAGAAACTCTGGGGACTTTGAGGCCAGGTGGGGATAAATGAGTGCAGAATTTATAAGTAGAACAGACTCGATAAAGAACCCTCTGATGTTTCAAAAATAATATATATCTAATAGAAAAATTAATAAAAGGGGTAAAATATAAGACACCTCAAATCCCAATCTTAGAGGCAAATATGCTCCAACTTTTGTTAATATTTTAGTGTCTGTCTCTGCATACAGAAATGTGAGTGTAAATGTTGTTACATATGTGATTTAGTAAGCTGACTGTTGGATTAGATAGCATGTTGTGGAAATACTTCCATACTATCTTTTTACTGACTGTATATCATTCTCTTGAATGCATGAACCATGAGGTTATTAACCAACCCCTGACTGATACACAGTTGGTTCCAGAGTTTTGTTATTATGAACTACTATACAGGGAACACCCCTGTTTATACATCTTTGATCCTGGATAAATCTCTCTAAGAGATACAGCCCTAGGAGAAACGTTGAGAGTCAGAGGAGAAGCTGTTTTATTTGTGACACTTGTTGCTAAATTGCACTCAGGAAAGATTCAATTCTGGTTTATACTTCCACCTGGTACAAGCTGTGCTCAGCACGGGGGTGCTCTCTGAGTCTGGGGGGGCTGAAACCTAGACCACTCTCTGCTTGACCAGCAGGGAGCTGCATCTGCCCCAAGGAAGGGGTGCCTGTCCCTTCGTCATACACAGATTCTATAGGGACAGGCAAGCTCCTGGTGCCAGGCTGCAAGGGAGACGTTTCTGCTACCCAGAGCCGTTAGTTCCAGGCATTATTAAGTTTTCATCCTGGGCAGGGTGAGAGGTAAAAGAGATCTCATGTTTGTTTCTAATTTGTATCATTTTAACTATAGAGGTTGAAAACTATTTTATATGTTTGTTGACTATTCATATTTATTGCTTTTGTGAAATCCTTATTCATCAAATTTCTCAATATTTTTTGTGAGATACTACTCTTTCTTTATTGATTTACAAAGTTTTAATGGATCATATGTTCATCAATTATGTTATTAACATTTTCTCCAAGTTGATTCTTTAGCTTTCTCTTATTTATTCATTTATTTGTGCCAACAATATGATTTAAATGTTTTATATAGAAAAAAATCAACTATGATTTCTAGCTTTGATACCTTTCTTATCCCAAATATATAAAAATGTTCACTCCTTTTTTTTGAGTCTTGCATTGTCGCCCAGGCTAGAGTGCAATAGTACCATCTCAGCTCACTGCAACCTCCACCTCCTGGGTTTAAGCGATTCTCCTGCCTTGGCCTCCCAAGAAGCTGGGATTACAGACGCCTGCCACCACACCTGGCTAATTTTTTTGTATTTTTACTAGAGACAGGGTTTCACTATGTTTGCCAGGCTGGTCTCCAACTCCTGACCTCGTGATCTGCCCACTCCAGCCTCCCAAAGTGTTGAGATTACAGGTGTTAGCCATAGCACCTGGCCACCTTTTACATTTAATTATTTGTAATCCATTTGGGGTTTTGTTTGGTCATAAGGAGCAAGATAGAGATTCTATTTCTTTTCCCTAGTGGTTAGTCAGTTTATCCAACAATCCGTCTTCTCCTCACTGATTGGTAATGAAGCTTCATCAATGCCAAATTGTTTAAACACTTGGATTTAGCTCTGGCGTTTCTTTTGCTTTTCATTTTTCTATCTAATATCCAATAGGATGTCGCTGCTTTAATTTTGTAATTTTGTTTTGTAATTTTGCTTCATTATCATTTGTTTTCAGGATTTGATAACTCTGAGGGCAAAAGCTTCTCCCCTCACAAGATGAGATTTTGACTTTCATTATCGGTACACATAGAAAATACATATGTGTATGGATTCATAGACAACAGATTCTCTGATTCAGTTTTGAGGATAACTCAAACCCACCAATCATTGATTGGCACCATGTTGGGGTATTCATGCTTCTATTTTGAGAGTCGGATGGACAGCACTCAGCATCTCAGTGTGTGCGTCAGCACGGGTGCACAGGTCCCCTCCAGATGTCAGCTTTGCTCTGGGACCAGTTTGCTCCAACCATGGGGCAGAGGTACATCCAGCAATTTTGCTCCTGGGGCCTGTCTCTAGGATAGAAGAGGTTTTAGAATCTCTAAGTGACAGTTTTGGAGTACTCCAATATTTATAAAGTTCTTTCACACATTTTACTTCCTAAGACATCTCTCTCTCTCTCTCTCTCTCTCTGTGTGTGTGTGTGTGTGTGTGTGTTAAAGCTGCCTTCTGAAGTTAAGACTTTGTCCTTTATTGTTACACAGTTTAGATGTTTGGAGACTACTATTACCAGCATGGCAAAGTGGGCTACAGCATTGACCCTGGAGCAGATTTGGTTCAACTCCCAAGTTTATAACCTACTAGCTGTGTGACCTTGTGCAAGTTACTGAGCCTCTCTGGGCCTTGGTTTCCTGATGTGTAATAGACTCTCCCTCTTCCATCTGGGCTGCACTATTACTGCTTTGACCAAGAGAGTGTGGCAGAAGTGATGGCATTTTTATTTCAAGCCTAGCCTTTTAGAGGATGGACAGCTTAGGTCTTGGTCTCTTGGAGCCCTGAACTGCCATGTAAGAACTACAAAGACTGCTGGAGAGGCCAAAGGATGGGGCAGAGTTGGGGGTGCCAAGCTGAGCCCAATCTTCCCCAATCCTTGCCAAGACCAGACGTGTTAACAGCCTGAAAGCCACCTGAGTGCCTAGTTAATGCCATGTGAAGCAGAAGAATCACCTAGCTGAGCTCTGCCTGAACTTCTGAGTCACAAAATCGTGAGATATTTAAGAATGGTGGTTGTTTCAAGGCACCAGGTTTTGGGGTAATATGTTACATAGCTTACCTAGTAATAGATCACCAGAACAGGTAGTGATGTGAGGCTGTGCCTAGGGCCAACTTCATAATCTGTGGGGCCCAGTTCAAAATAAAAAATGGGCCCTTGTTCAAAAAGCAGGATAAAATGGCTTATTAAAGGTATTAAAATATAAAACTTTTTTCTCTTCTGTTGTCTCTTTCAAGTTGTCATAGTGTTTTTAAAAATTTGCTATTTAATGGCATTATAAGTAAATAAAAATAGAAATTATAAATTATTAGCACAGACTTTACCATTTATCTTTATATAGAATTTGCTATGCCAGTTTTAAATGGAAATATAAAAACATTGGACTTGTATGCAGAATCACCAAAATAACACAATTTGCACTTTGTAGCTCTTATGTGCATATATATTTCATTCTTTACCAGAACAGTGGTGATGCTGCACAAAACTAACTCAATTATTTCTATTTCACTTCTTGCTATGTGCACAAGCACCAGCACCCTCCCAACCTGTGGCTGACCAATGAGTGAGAAAGCACTAAAGGACAGGAGCTCTAGATTGCTCTGTCCTTCCCTTTCTGTCTATGTCATTAACTTCAGAGTAAGTGTCTGGCCAATACAGGAAAGCAGCACAGGTAAGGAAGGATATGATAGGGTGCTCTGGTTATTCATTTTTCTTATGATGCCATTGCCTTCTCTGCTTTTGAAGCAAGTTCTGATTCTAACAGTGTGTATGGCCTCATGTGGCTGTCCATACTCCTTTCATGCAGTCATAGACGTAACATGATTCCCTTATACTTGTTTTGAGTCTCACCGAACTCTACAAATCATGGGTCCACAGGGATTCTGTGCTCATGGGCATTATCAGTAGAATGGGCTAATGGGTAGCAAAGCACAGAGGTGGACACGTATGTTGTGTGTATCTCCTCTGCTCATGCAAGTGCTGAATTGTCCCATTGGATTCTACTTACCAAACACAAGTTCAAAAGTATAATTATTAAGAATTTCAGGAAGACAACAGCAGAGCATTAACCTAACTGTGGGGCCCTATGTGGTTGTGTGTGTTGTATGTCTATGTGGCTGTGTGGGCTGGTCCTAAGGGGGGCTACCCCCTCCTGTAAATGTTTATGAACCCATTATAAGTCTATGACTGGTGCAGATGATGGGCATGTAAGTCAGGTCTGGCCAATCAGGATACCCTATGCCCTTGTGCTCAGTGACTGGGAAAATGGTGGGCATATGACTCAGTTGGGGCCACCTAGATGTATCCTTGAGATTTGACACAGGAATTATGGGAGCAGAAAGGTCTCTTCCTGTTGGGTAGTGCAATGCAAGGATATGGCCCTGGGGCTTGCAGAAATGTTTCTTGCCTTATAGCTGTGAAAGAGAAAGGGCAGACAGAGAAGAGTGTAGCTGGGAAATGGAGCAGGAGAAAGAGAGAAAACTATTGATACATCATCTAACCTGTAGGTTTCCTAGCTCGATCAAAGCTCCATCTCCCCCTTGGTGTCCCAGTTGTAGAAGTCAACACATCCTTTCTCCGTTTTTCTGTCTCTTTTTTCTTTTTGTTGCAAGCTATTTTGGGTCAGAGTTTCATCTCTAGCAATGGAAATTACCTGAAAATATGCTACAACATTGTGTTGTTGTGAAAACTAAAAGAGATAACTTGTGTAAGATCCTTGACATCAATGAATATTTTATTTCCAGCTCCCTAGATTTCAGGGTTTTTTTCCCCACATACATAGCAACTTCCACAGCATCTTTTACTCAAGATGAGGCCCTTCCCTCTTCTCATTGCACTTAAGAGCACCTATCACAGACTTTTGCTTATAAGAGATACTAAATAAACATTTATGAAAGCTCCATGAACTTTGCTAAATTCTTATATTTTTATAATTTTTTTGAGACAGAGTCTCACTCTGCTACCCAGGCTGGAGTGCAGTGGCACAATCTCGGCTCACTGCAAGCTCCGCCTCTCGGGTTCACGCCATTCTCCTGCCTCAGCCTCCTGAGTACTTGGGACTACAGGTGACCACGACCACACCAGGCTAATTTTTTGTATTTTTAATAGAGACGGGGTTTCACCATGTTAGCCAGGATGGTCTCAATCTCCTGACCTTGTGATCCCCTCACCTCGGCCTCCCGAAGTGCTGAGATTACAGGAATTTTGCTAAATTATTTACACAGATTATCTAATTCTTTCTTCAACGCAGCCTGTGAAGTGGGTACTATTATTGTCTCCATTTAATAGATGAAGAAACTGAGTAAGAGGAGGTTAAGTTGTATGCCCAAGGCCACATAGGCTGGAAGTTGTAGAGTTGAGATTTGAACTAAGGTCTCTCTGCTTCTAGAGTCCCTGTGGCTAGTTTTGTTCTTTAAAGTTCCAGAGACCTGAAGTGAGTACATATCAACCCGGCAAACCACTTCCAGGAGTAAGCATACAATTTTTTCAGACTCGGTGATGTGTTCTCACAGTTCAAAACACAGACTAACAACTTTGCATTAGTTCGGCAAATAAGAAGAATGTCATTGTAATCTCAGCAAAAAGAGAAAACTGTGGTGCCTTGAGTCCTCCTTGTGATCACTTATGCAGGCCACTCCTCACAGGATGAAGCAGTTTGCAGGCAGAGTCTGCCATTAAAGGGGTCGTGACTACCTCTGGGAATACACTCTGGTCCAGAGCACACCAGGCCCCAGGAATTGTGACCTTCTTTTATCTGGATACAGGAAAAAGAAATGATCCTTGAGGTCCAGGGTGCATATTGGAGTGGTGTAATAGGAGCTAGGGGGAGAGAGGTTATCATCTTTCTTGTGGGTGTTAAAGAAATAACCAAATTAGAATGACAGTGACATGTATATCTCACATTCCTCAGCCATTTTCATGGCGTTATTGGGAAATGTGCCTGGGAATTAGATTTTCTTATATATTTGTCAAGCCCTGGGAGTGTTATTTGAAAGCGTGCTATTTCTTTATGTAATTTAATACTTTTGTCCTTGGAAAATGTCTGAGATATTGCTGACCAGGGATGTTATTAGTATACAGCTGATAACACTGTTTTTGTTTTACTCTGATACATCTTGATAGCAAGCCAAATTAACACGACATTCTGCACCTGACGATCTACCAGCTAACTTTCCTAGATAAATTCTGAGAAATGAAAATAAAACTCTAAGTCCCCTAATTAACTGAATGGACTCCCTCTTTGCCCAAGGAGCCCCAGAGAAGCCTTAAAAACTGAGTTCCCAGCCACGCCGGGCACATGCAGGTGGGACACGCCTTGTTATACCACCTCCCTCACTGCCATCGATCTTCCTTCTCTAAGAGTTAGACAGAAACCAGCTCTTTTGAAAGACTCGCTTCACCTTGAAAGGCATTCCTTCCTGATAAAAGACCGTCGGCCATAGACTGGCTGTGGCAGGTATTCACAGGCCGTACACAACATGCCTCTGTGTCCTTGCTTTCACTTTATGACATACAGAGTGAAATTATAATGCAATTAAATGTAAGTCTCGGCCAGGCGCAGTGGCTCACGCCTGTAATCCCAGCACTTTGGGAGGCCGAGGCGGGTGGATCATGAGGTCAGAAGTTCAGGACCAGCCTGGCCAAGATGGTGAAACCCCATCTATATGAAAAATACAAAAACTTAGCCAGATGTGGTGGCGGGCACCTGTAATCCCAGCTACTCGGGAGGCTGAGGCAGAGAGTTGCTTGAATCCATGAGGCAGGGATTGCAGTGAACTGAGATCGTGCCACTGCATGCCAGCCTGGGCAAGTGAGACTCTTATCTCAAAAAAAAGTATATATATATATGTCTCCACCCCAAATGAATGTAAGATGTATGTAACATGGATGTTTGCTTGCTATGAATGTGTGTACCCCCTTCATAATTATTCCTAGCTCTTCCTATAACTATTGAATATGTATACTTAGCCAGCCCATTCAGCACAAATTTCTGTCTCACCTTTCCCTCCCTTAAAGTGCCTGCTTTTGGTTTCTTCCAGAAGCTATGCTTCCCAGCCTGCACAGTGGGCAGCCTGCTGGCTGCAAGCCTTTATAAGAGATAACACTCTCCTCTCCAAATTTATGAATCTCATGATTCTTCAGTTGACAGTTACCCAAGCCATATACTTCTTAGTTGATGAATATTTCTTAAGTGAAGAGCTGCTGAACTTTAATACAAAATTCACATATTTATTTATCTTTAAAATGCTGTGTAATTGGCTGGGTGTGGTGGCTCACGCCTGTAATCCCAGCACTTTGGGAGGCTGAGGCAGGCGGATCACCTGAGGTCGAGAGTTCGAGACCAGCCCGACCAACAGGGAGAAATCCCGTCTCTACTAAAAATACAAAATTAGCTGGGTGTGGTAGTGCATGCCTGTAATCCCGGCTATTCGGGAGGCTAAGACAGGAGAATCGCTTGAACCCAGGAGGTGGAGGTTGCAGTGAGCCAAGATTGAGCCATTGCACTCCAGCCTGGACAACAAAAGTGAAACTCCATCTCAAAACAAACAAACAAACAAACAAAAAAACACAGTATAATCTATTCTACAGCACATTTCTATGATGATCAAAAGTGGAAGCCCAATATGGAGAAACAGAGACATACCTGCAAAGATTTTTGTATACAGTTTTTTCAAGATCTCAGCTTTCCAGTATAAAACATACATACTTTATGTGGACAAACCAATGGGAAATTGTCCTTACATCTCTCTGCCAACTGCATCTTCTTCCAACATCTATTATGTATGCAATGTCTACTGAGCATTATGCAGGCCTAAGCCCTGGGGGTGCAAGACAGGTAAGGTCTCTATTTTGCAGAAGCAAACAGTTTAGCAGGCAGATAGGCAATTAACAGTTAACTGATAAGTATGTGATATGTAAAGGAATGTTTAATAAGAGCCTTTTCTTTTGAAACAGGACACAGTCGCAGCTGCTGGTTATTATACCGAGGCTTTGACTAGAATAACATTATTAGGTGAAGCTCCAGCAAAGTCAACTTGAAAAGAGTCTCTATGGCCAAGTGTAAAAAGTAAAGTAGAGGAAGTAGCAGTAAGACCAATTTGGAATAAATAGTAACTTCTCTTAGAAGCAAAATTTATTCAAAGTCCTGTGCTAATCTTAAATATCTGCTAGCCGTAATAAAAAAATCAATATACTTTATGTTCTTAGCTCCCACAATTTAGCCTAAATATTTGTCCTGGCATGGTTATACTGGTCCAAGCAAGCATTAGGTTATAGCCTGTTCCTCTTCATTATTTGAAAGTGTTTTTACCTTTCTCAGCATTCCACAAGTTAATTCCTCCTTCCTTTGTTCTCCTCTACCTTTGCCTCTTTTAAAAAGTTCTAAGTTGCTAGCCAATAGGGACAAATACAGAATGTGAGGTCCCGTTCCAGTCAATGGAAACTGGACACAGCAGTAGGGTGGACGCGTCTGGTTATAAATGACCCTGTCTCCTTTGTTCGGTGTACTCTCGTGGCAAAACTGCTGGTGAGTGTACCCTTTCTGCAGGAAGTAAAAATGACCTTACTAAATAAATTAAATTTATGTTCAAGTGCTTTTTCTTTATGGCACCAAAGAACAAGCATTTGAAACACAACTAATTCCTGCTGCACTTTATGTGAATAATCAAGTCAAGTGTAATAAGCCAAAAACTTATTTTGCACACAAATTGCTCTTACTGTAATTTCTCTTTAGTAGAAAAGGAGGGCTAGAGAAACAGAGAAAAATTGTTTCAAAGGAAAACTGTAACACCTGTTACTGAATTCCAGCCCTGACTTTTGTTTTAGAGTGCAGATCAAATCATGACATTTCTTCCTACAATAATCCTCTAAAGAGTACCAGCTTAGAATGTTTTTCATGTTTTTAGTTGGTGCCCTAATGAAATAGGTTCCTTTTTCTGTTCTGACACACAGATTCTCTTGTGATTAGCAAGTTATTAATGTTATTTATCTCATGTAGTTTTACTTCTGAGAAAATCAGAATCATATATCCATAAGACTAGAGGTGATTTGACAAAGCCTGTGAATCTCCCTCATTTGGAATCCCGCCGGGCCCCATCTGTTTTTCATTGCAAATGCCCTGCTGCTATAACTATACAAGCACCCTCCCTCTAGGCCCAGGGACTATCACGTAAGAGGTCAGTGTGTGAGATTGCAAGGGCCAGTTTTGTGGGATAGAATTAGTTTAGACCCTCCAAATCACAGATACCTAAATAGCTAGTAAAATAAGGGACTTTGACTCCTGGGTTATTATGTATGCGACACCCTTTTATCCATCCCAACCATAAAGAATTTCCTGCTTCCCATATAATTAAAAGAAAATTACCGAGAGGTTATAAAGATACCTTGTGACAAAGCTTGCTGGGTGTAATATGGCCAGTTATGAGATTTATGCATATATATATATAGATTATTTATTTATTTATTTATTTTTGAGACAGAGTCTTGCTCTGTCGCTCAGGCTGGAGTGCAATGGCACAATCTCGGCTCACTGCAACCTCTGCCTCCCGGGTTCAAGTGATTTTTCTGCCTCAGCCTCCCAAGTAGCTGGGATTACAGGCACGTGCCACCATGCTCAGCTAATTTTTGTATTTTTTGTAGAGACCGGGTTTCACCATGTTGGTCAGGCTGGTCTTGAACTCCTGACCTCATGATCTGCCTGCCTTGGCCTCCTAAAGTGCTGGGATTACAGGCGTGAGTGGCCGGCCTATATATGTATATTTTTAATGTTTATTATCAGCCACCTTGGGACAAATTAGTAAAAGACTGCAAAAATCATTGAGGCACAACAAAAGTCTCTAACTTCCTTAGCTTAAAAGGCTTTAACAGTGCTTATATTTTGTATAGTTAATTGCAATAAGTCTGTAACTAAAACCAAGATCACAGTAGCTCAGCATGTAGAATTGAAAGGTAGATAAGTCAATTTTGTAAACTTGCCTTTGGCTTTTAGTTTGTAGGCTCTTTATTACCGAAAAAAATGTTTTAAGGACTAACGAATGCCTGTCTACATCCATCCCTGTCTGGCCTAGAACATTTAAATTGGCTATACATCTTTTGGCCCTAAGTCCCTTGGCCATAGGGGTCCCACTGAGGGACAGGAGGGACCCAGAGCAGGCAGCCATACCGCTTTGACTATGCTATGGGACACAGTGAAAGTTCGGTGACCACTGATGTTGCTTCTGGCAAATCTCGGCCAGAAGAGGAGAATGTAAAACAAATACAAAATTCTAAGCCCCCAATCAGGACCCCTTCTCTCAGCCAAGAGCATTCTAAAGTTAACCTGAAAAACTAGTTTAGTCCATGATGGAAGTGGGGGTTTGGTGGGAGGAGGGCTTCGAACCTGTCTCACAGCTGACCAGAATTAACATCAACACAGAGACCCGAAGACTGGTAGACTCTTTAAGACTTAGAAGAAATACTTACAATCTGTTCTCTTTGAAGCCTGCTACCTGGAGGCTTCATCTACATGGTAAACCTTAGCATTTGCAACCCCTTATCATAACCCAGATTTCTTTCTATTGATTCCAGGTCTTAAGATATTAACTCCCTCAACCATTTGCCAATCAGAAAATCTTTGAATCTGCTCATGACCTGGAAGCCCCTGCTTTCCAGACTGAACCAATGTACATCTTAAACGTATTGATTAATGTCTTAGATCTCCCTAAATGTATAAAACCACCTTGGGCACAGTTCTCAGGATCTCCTGAGGGCTGTGTCATGGGCCATTGGTTGCCCATATTTAGCTCAGAATAAATCTATTTAAATATTTTACAGAGTTTGACTCTTTGTTTACATTGAGTAACCATCACCATGATCAAGACATAGAGAATTCCCATCATCTAAGAAATTGTCCCCTTACAGCCAGTCCCCAATCCTCTAGAGCCTATTAAAAAATACGCACACACACAAACACACACACACACAACTTAGCCGAGTGTGGTGGCATGCAGCTGTAGTCCCAGCTACTTGGGAGGCTGAGGTGGGAGAATCCCCTGAACCCGGGAGGCAGAGGTTGCAGTGAACCGAGACCACGCCATTGCACTCCAGTCTGGCTGACAGTGAGACTCTGTCTCAAAAAAAAAAAAAAAGAAATTGATTTCTATTATCTTAGATTGGTTTTCTCTATTCTTGAACTTTATTTAAATGAGATCCTTACATTTATTTATGTACTTTTTTTTTTACATCTCCCAAGGCTCTGTCATTCACATTTGTGTACTCTTGTGTGTCCAGTTTCATCTGCTCAACCTCATAGTTTCAAGATTCAACCATGTTATTTATTTATTTTTTGCAGATTGTGGTAACTGTGACTTATGATAAGAAATACACTGTATTTGGTCTTGTCCCTGTTTTCTGGCATACAGCTCCTATCTGCCTTGGAATCTCCAAAATGGTAAGTGCCTTTTTGTATGCTAAGGAGATGACTGATGGGTGAGGGGGAGCTCCTAGATAGCCTCAGGATGGGGCTGGTTGCCATGGGAACCAATCACGTGATTAGCAGCTTGGCACCCTCAGCCCCAAGTGGATCTCTGGGGAGAAGTGAGGGGCTGAAGGCTGAGTTGATCACCAAGGGCCCATACATTAATCGATTATGCCTATGTAATGAAACATTCACAAAAACCCCAAAAGTCAAGACTTGGAGAGTTTCTGAATGATGAACCATGGAGGGTGGTGCCCCAGGAATGGCATGGAAGTGCTGTGCTTCTTCTCACATACCTTGCACTATGCATCTCTTCCATCTGATTATTTATCTGTATCCTTTCTAGTATCCTCTATAATAAATGGGTAAATGTGAGTAAAGTGTTCCCCTGAGTTCCGTCAGCTGTCCTAGCAAATTATCAAACCTGAGGAGGGGTTTGTGGGAATCCTGATTGATTGATTGATTGGTTGATTTATGAGATGGAGTCTTGCTCTGTTACCAGGCTGGAGTGCAGTGGCGTGATCTCGGCTCACTGCAACCTCCGCCTCCTGGGTTCAAGCGATTCTCCTTTGACAGCCTCCCAAGCAGCTGGGACTACAGGCTCGCACCACCACACCCAGCTAATTTTTTGTGTGTGTATATTTTAGTAGAGACAGGGTTTCACCATGTTGGCCAGGATGGTCTCCGTCTCCTGACCTCGTGATCTGCCTGCCTTAGCCTCCTACAGTGCTGGGATTACAGGCATGAGCCACCGCACCTGGCCGAGAATCCTGATTTATAACTGGTTGGCTTAAGTGCAGGTCGTAACCTGGGACTTGGGTCTGGCATCTAAAGGGGGAAGAGTTTTATGAGACTAAGCCCTCAACTTGTGTGATCTGATGCTATCTCCAGGTAGATAGTATCAGATTTGAACTGAATGGAAGGACACCCTGCTGTCCTTTGATGACCAGAAGTGTTTTGTATTGAGTATAGTAGGAGAAAAACAGTTTGCTTGTTTTTTCTACTGTAATTATACAGAGATATATATTTATTTGTTTGTTCTGTTGATGGATATTTGAGCTATGTCTAGTTTCTTTTTTTTTTTTTTTTTTTTTTTTTTTGTTTTTTTGAATAGGGCTGCTATGAATATTCTTGTATGAGTCTTTTTTGTGGACTTACATTTTAATTCCTCTTGGATAAGTTCCTACAATCTAAGAGTAGAATTCCTGAGTCATGGAGCAGATGGCTGTCTGGGAAAATGCCAAGAAGGTTCCAAAGGGGTTGTATCATTTTGCGTATGAGATTTGTGCAGTGTATGATAGCTCCAGTTGCTCCACATCCTTGCCAACACTTGATGTTATCTGACTATCTTTTAGTGAGGTGATGGTGATATCTCACTGGGGTCTTAGTCGCCCTGATGACCAATGATGTTGAACATATTTTTATGTGCTTGTCAACTCTTCTCTTATTTTTTATAAAGTGTTTGTCCAATATTTTGCCCATTAAAAATTAGATTGTCTTTTGATTATTAATTTGTAGAACTGTAAAAGATATATTCTGAATTGAAGTCCTTTGCCAGATATGTATTTGGCAAATATTTTCTCCTAGTCTATTGCTGCCTTTTTCATTTTCTTATCATTGTCTTGTGATAAGCATAAGTTAATTTTGGTTAAGTGAAATTGAACAATTTTCCTATTTTTAGATGAGGCTGTTTTTTTACCAGCCTAGGAATACTTTGCCTACCACATTAGATATTCTCTTATTCTTTTGAGAAATTTTATTGCTTTTATGTGTAATAGAACTCTGATGCATCTTGAACTAATTTTTGTATATAGTGTAAAATAGGAAGTGAGTTATTAATTTTCTACACAAATGTCCAGTTGTTTCAGCACAATTTCTTGAAAGGACTTTCCTTTTCCCTTTTTCATTGCTTTGATGCTTCTGTCAAAAATCTCTTAATTGTATACATGTGGGTCTACTTCTGGACTTCCTATTCTGTTTAATGATCTATTTATCCTTACACCAATACCATACTGTCTTGATTACTGTACTACATTAAGACTTAAAATTAGGTATTTATTTCCCCATTTTATTTTTTAAGACTGTTTGGGTTATTGTAGGTCTTTTTCATTTCCATATAAATATTTAAAAATTAGCTTGTTAATTTCTACAAACAAGCCCTCTTTGGATTTTTGTTGGTATTGTATTGAATATATAGGTAAACTTGGGGAGAAATGATACCTTAACAATAGTGAATCTTTCAATCTATGAACATAGTATAACTCTCCATTAATTTAGGTCCTTTTTAATTTCTTTTAGCAATGTTTTATAGTTGTCAGTGTACAGATCTTACACACCTTATTTACTTATTTCTAAGTATTTTATATTATTATAAAATGGTATGTGGCTTTTTGTAAATTTCATTTATCATTTTTATTGATATTATATAAGTATGCAGTTGAAATTTATAGATTTACTTCATATCCTGAGACCTTAGTAAGTTCACTTGTGTGTTATAGTGGTTTCTTTGTAAATTCCTTAGTTTTTTTATGTAAAGAGTCATGTCATCTGCAAATGGAGGAATTTTCTTTTCCTTTTCCAGCTTTATATTTTTTATTTAATTATTTATTTTTCTTGCCTTATAGCAATGCCTAGAACTTCCAGTACAACCTTGAGTAGAACTGGTGGATGTGAACATTCCTACCTCCTTTCTCATCTTAGGGAAAAGTGTTCATGTCACCATCAGTATGACACCAGTTATAAGTTTTCTATAGATGCTCCTTATTGGGTTGATAAAGTGTCCTATTTCCTTATTGTTAAGTATAATTTCTCCAAGAGTCTTTGAGATCTCTTTTCAGTTGAAGGATTTTTAAAATGCCAATAAATTCAAAAAGCGTTATTTCACAAACAGTGCTAATTATGTTCTGTTCTCTAAGCATCAACTCATTTAAATCTGAAATAAGGTCAGGGTGCTATTCTTTACATTTTCTGGTAGAGGAAACTGAGGCACAGGTTGGCAGAGAAGGTTCTCAAGATCAGACATCTAGAAAGTGGCACAGCCAGACGGTCTGGCTCCTGAGATCATAGGCTAGGCTGCTCCTATAACCTTACACTTGTGGTTACTGTAAATCACTTCTGCCATCACTTGACCATCTGAAAGTAGCAGATGCTACTGAAAAACACCTTCTTTTGGGGGTGGAGAGGGGATGACTGTTCAGTGTTTTAGTAGGAGTACATTTCTACAGCATAGTTACAGCATCCTGCATTGCAGAAATGTAAGTTGACCTAAACTACATATTCATACATGTGATTTCTCTTTTATTTCCTCAGAATATTAAAAAAATGAGGATACTGATTTTATTCCTCAAAACAAGTTTAAGTTTTATTTTTAGTTAGAAGCTACCTCCATGGCTTTCCATAAAATATGTATTTTCCTTAACTCAAGAGATAAGAAAGCAACTGTCTTCATGACCCAAAGCAGTATCTTTTCAAATGTTATATTTGGCAAGATAAACATATTTAGTTTTTGTCATCTCTACAGTGTATGTTCTTTGTGCTTTTCCAGTATAATACTATATGTCTTATATACAGCAACAAAAATTGGCATGCATATTTTTATATGTGTCAATATATGTATGTGAATATATACATATATTCTGTCCATATGTGTATTTTGTTTAGGTGGGAAATAGTAACAATGGCTGCTATTTCCTCAGTGTCCACTTTGTGTAGGCAACCAGGGGCTTTATATTTACTGTCTTTAAGTCTTACGAAAATTTTGCAAAATAAGTATTGTCACTGCCGTGATCCAATGATAATTTGGAGACAGGAAAGATTAATCACTCCGTTGAAGGAATACAGACAGTAAGTAGTCAAGCTGGGGTTATTTCTGGAATTCCAATCCAAACCCATTAGTGGTGGTGATTTGAATGATTCTTGCGCAATGGTCCTGGTGCTGTGTGGCTATTCAGAAGGAAGGACACAGGAAGGACAAACGCTGGTGTTGAGGCAATGTGTGGGCGACCCTTGCTAGCACATGTGTTGTTTGGTGGCATGAGGTTCTCAATTAACATGAACCGCACCTGCTCAAGCTTGTTTACTGGAGGCACAGCTCACTCAGCAGGATCTAATGGGAATGCCCTCATTTGGTTTTGGTCACAGTCCTGAGAGTGTGACAAACCACATAAAAGGAGAACCAGGCCTCCCACCAGGTGCCCAAGGGTGTTGCAGACCAGGGCCACCTCTTTTCTTTTCTTCGATGTGAGTGCTGAGAAGACTTGCTTAGCATGTGCTGCTCAAAAAATACTGGGGAGCGAATGAATAGAAAAATGGACAAATGGACTTTTCTATGGTTCAGTCATTAATAGCCCCTGCCCTCGAGCCTACCGCCCCAGCCCACCTGCTCGTGTGGTATGGAATTTCCTCCTCACTCTGACAGTTGCGCTGGCTTCACATGGCCTTTTGGGAATAGCACCTGCGCTACCCTCCAGGTGAACTGCTCTGTGGGGGGCAAATGTGAGCAGAGTGTGAGGCTCAGCCCACAGGGAACATTTCCTTGTGTGGGGCGGTGGGGTAGGCCAGGCTTAGCGTCCGGGACACATGTCCACTGAGGTGGGTTGTGACTAGGGGATGGAGCTAAAGATGCTCATGAAAGCCCAGGACGCCTTGGGGAGGGTGGGAGGCTTGGCCTGGGATGACTCCCCGCCTTATCCCTAGGCAGACAGGTGACTTTGGGTCCCTATGTCAAGCCCTGAGAGTTTTCAGTTTCTGCGTCTGCAAGAAGGAAGTTGGAACAATAATAACGAACGTTTGTTAGAACACGAAGTGTCACATACGCTGCTTACAACTTTATGTGCGTTGTGTTCTTTAATCTTTGGATAAGTGACCCCGGGGATTATCGCATCTCACATATGAGAAACTGAAGCTTAGAGGGGTTCACAACTTGCCCAAGATGGCACAGCTGGTACCAGCAGAGCAGGGTCCAACCTGAGCCTGACTCCAAACCCAGGCTGCCTGTGTGACCTTCACCATCCCGATAGTTCCAAGTGCACTTCTGACCTCTTACTTTTGCCCCTGGAGAGTGAGAGACTTTGCAGCTGTAACAACCTCACTTCACCTTTTATGCAAATCTCATGTATAATTTCATAAACTTTATTTTTGAAAAAAGTTAATTCCCCAGAGGCCTTCCCTAGCTGACTTGGCCTCAGATGGCCAGCAGAGGGCAATGTAGTCTCAGGGAGGTGCCCTCCCTTCCCCTGGGCTGGGAACTGTGAAAATCTAACCACCGCTAGCAAAAACCAGTCTCAGCTGGAAAGGGCCTAATCTTGGAGAGGATGTTGGAGAATACATAGCAATAGATTCAGATGAAATCCTGTCTCAGTAGGCACACTTAGAATATTGTTCCTTGGATGGCATTAGAAAGGGAACCTTTTTTTTTGTAATATAGAGTTCTCATTTTATTCCATGCATGAAAAGAAATGATAAAGGTTTTGTGCTTTTTCTCATCTCTATTAATAGAAGTTATTAACATGCTTATAATAGAAACCATTTCACCTTCACTGGAACTGATGATGATGCTTCATGATAGCACAGCGGTGCCCTGTTGCCAAGTATTAGATATGGTCCAATGTCTCAAAAATTACCAGTCAAAAGGATTTGTGAGTATCACGGGTTGTTTTTAAGATCTTTATAATTATTATTTTTAGATTTGGTATCTTTTATATCCGTACACTGCTAGGATTAAAATCTGAAAGTCGGATTGCCCTAATAAACTAGAAGGGGCTCCTTGGGTGACAAAGCCACTCTGACAGTGACTTCATTGGTCGCTCATTGGCCACATACCCTCGCCTGGTTCTCTGAGGCCCAGCACAGGATATGATGAACACTAGTTTTTATTTTCTTTGCAATATTTCACTTAATTCTTGGTGCGTTGTAGTGAATAAATTATTGTCAACACCTTTTGAGCACCTAGCATGCCAGAGCATTTATAAACAAAGACAATTGACAAAAGATGTAGAATACAAACGTTTGAGCGCTTAAGGGCGAGTGCTTTTTAAGTGCTTTATCTGTATGACTGTGTTAGGTCCTCACAACAGCCCTATAGGTATTATCATCAACCCCATTTGACAGATGGGAAATCTCACCCAGAGGTGCTATGGAACTTGCACAAGATCACAGAGCTGTGAGAGCAGAACAGGGAGGCAGCCCCGAATGGGTGGATTTCAAAGCCTGCACTCTCCATTCCCACTCCTTCCTGCTTCTCAGTGTCAGCAAGAGCAAATCTCATGAGCTCTAGAGCATCCTGGCAACCTTCTGGGAGGGATGCTCTTTACCTTGATCTATCTATGTTGGGTTCCAGAATCTTCTCCCTAAATGTAAATGTAACCGGAACTGTTGGTAACTCACTCACACCCCTGTGGTCTGTGGATTCTATCTGAGTTTCAACTTCTTCTTTGCCTGAAGACATTCTCCTAAGCCTCAGGAGGTCTCTCTGCCCACGTCCGGGGTGGTTTGAGTGCTAGGGAGTTAATAGCCCTGGCAGCCCTCCACCAATGACTGACAGGCTGGTGTCTGAATGTCCCGGCTCCCTCATCCCTCAGGAAGATGCACAGGTGGTTCTGCAGTTTTCTTGTGCTCCAGTGGCTCACAACTGGGCTGCCTTCCCTTCCTGGTCTCACCTTCCCCTCCTGGTTCTATGTCCCTACTCCCTTGCTGGGGTATCATGCACCTGCCAAATACATTCTTTC
The DNA here is from genome assembly GCF_008728515.1 of Papio anubis. Classification (NCBI taxonomy): domain Eukaryota; kingdom Metazoa; phylum Chordata; class Mammalia; order Primates; family Cercopithecidae; genus Papio; species Papio anubis. The sequence goes on along the minus strand of NC_044988.1, from coordinate 7,487,681 downwards.
TACTGGGATCTCAAATCTGCGTCTGCTTCTGAAAAAGCAAAGGTAGAAGGGATGCAAGTGTCCACATTTAACAGTAACTTGGGACTTCCCGAAGATATCCAAGGATTTTTTGGGAAAGACTGAATTTACATTCTGAAATGAGAGCTGGCATCAGTTTAATGAACATACTAATTAAAAAGCTCCCCTTGGCAGCGAGTTGGTGCTTCCTTCCTGTCATGATGGTTTAGGGAGTGGGGTCTGGGTCACCTCTTCTCGTGACCTGAGTGCTTTGTGATCACTTACATGGCTTGCGCACTTTCCTCTTCAGTGCCTGGTTCTGGATCCTGGTAGCACCTTCATCTGTGCTTGTGGCCAAGAATGGGCATTGCTGCTACAGTCATGGCCCTGCCCTGCACACATGGATCTACCTTCTCTTCTTTGTGGCCTACCTTCCTGGCTCGGGGAGGCCGCTTCGGCTTGGATTCCAGGTGGAAAATGGATGCTCCCCTTGAAGACTGCTTTTCTGTGTAGCAGAGAGCACATTATTTATACTAACAGTAAATCCATGGATTCTGTCTTCTAATAACAGGTTGGTTATTTACTATGTGCCAGGCATTATTAGAAGTTCTTTGCTTATATTAATTCAATTATCATAAAACTCTGTGAAGTATGTGCTATTATTTTCTTCAGTTTACAGATAAACTAAGGGACAGAGAATTCAAACCACTTGGCCAAAGCTATACAGTGAGTAAATGATACTATCTTGTTTCAGATATGGATTTGTAATGGAGGAAACCAAAATATTTCACCTCCAAATATCCTTCTTTGACATATTTTGAGGTGGCTGTTCAGAGGGCCTGCAAACAGAGGTAGCCGTGCAAAGCTGTCCTTTGCAGGGAGATTTGCGTCTGTACAGAATCAGCATGGTGCAGCCAGATTTTCTTTGAGGCTCACCCTTGTCCAGATCAAGAAAAGATTAACAGAGTCTGACACCTTTCTGAAATAAACATTTACCATCTATTCTCTCTGAGGACTGCTACCTGTAAGCTTTCACCTGTATAATAAGACCACATTTGCAAGCCAGACCTCCTCTTCTCTTCCTCCCATAACCTGCCTTGACATCATAACTTGATTTACTGCCACAACAAGTTTTTGGGTGGACTCCAAGCCCACATTTTTTCTGTAACCTTAAGCTGTGTATAGGCTGGATGTGGTGACTCCTGCCTGTAATCCCAGCACTTTGGGAGGCCAAGGCAGGAGGATCACTTGAGGCCAGAAGTTCAAGTTCAAGGCAACATAGTGAGACCCGCATCTCTACAAAAAATGAAAAGAATTAGTCAGGCATGGAGGCACAGACCTATAGTTCCAGCTACTCAGGAGGCTGAGGTGGGATTGCTTGAAGGACTGCCTGAGCCCAGGAGTTTGAGGCTACGGTAAACCATGATCCTGCCGTTATACTACAGCCTGGGCAAGAGAGTGAGACCCTGTATCAAAGAAGGCTTAAAAAAAGATAGTGTAAATGTGTCAACCACCTTACCATTTCTTGGAGATCTTGGTAAGATTCCTATGCACATTAATACATATGTGTGCCTTTTCTGCAATTAGTCTGTCTCTTGTCAGTTGATTTTCGGTGACCCTTCCAAGGACAAAGAGGAAGTTTCCCCTTTGTGGGTTCCTGTGGCACCCATAGGAATGACTGTCCCTCGCTACCTTCTGCTTCACAGTTTCAAATGACTGGCCACTCGCCAAAAGGCAGAAGAGGTTCATGAGTTCCTCTTTTCCTCATTTGCACTTGACCTCTTTTTCGTAACACACATCCAGCCATGTCTTCTACATATTTTTCCCCCAGTAAAACATCTGTGCCTCATAGTTGTAAAAAAATCAAATCAAGTAGTAAAAATGTTTTAAAAATACATCTCAGGGCTGGTTCCCTTAGAGGCTGCTGCTGTGCAACACTGAAGGACGTGCATGAAGGTGTGAGAGAGCAATGTGGCATCTGTCCCATGGTCTGCATGGTTTATACGCTTGGTTTGCCAGAAAGCGTCTCAGGTCAGCACAGATGCAGAATTTCTGGTTCAGTGCAGTTGGCTGAGCACTTGTGCTTAACGTCCCACCCACAAGAGACCCCACTGAAAATGATTTCGAAAGAGGGAACAAAATGTCACTGCAGACACCACTGGAAGTGAGGTAGCAGGTGGGATTTCACTTTGGGCCAGACTGAAGACTGGTTGAAACAGGGAAGAGGCATGCTCACCAGCACCGTGATGGTTTACCATTGCTGTGCCGATACCTGGAAGTTACCACTTCTGTTCTAGAAATTTCTGAGTAACCCACCCCTTAACTTGCATGTAATTAAAAGTATGTATAAATATAACTGGAGAACAGCCTCTGAGCTGCTACGCAAACACACTGCCTTTGAGGTATCCTGGCTCTGCAGGGGTAGTCACAGAGCTGTAACACTGTTGCCTCAATAAAGCCATGTTTTTTCCTACCACCAGCTGATTCTTGAATCCTTTCCTGAGTGAAGCCAAGAACTTTCCCAGGCTAAGCCCCAGTTTTGGGGCTGGCTTGCCCTGCATCAAATGGCATTCCTAGCTGCTCTCCCAGAAGGTCTATGCCCTCCCTGGAGCCTCCTCAGTGCCCCCGTTCTGAGGAGGGTCCTGCCGGTTTTCTAACAAAGGATTCCATCCCAAGGTCATCAGGCACCTCTCCCCCTTATCCAGCTAGCTCCAGCCTATACCTCTTACTGCTCAAAAGAGTAGGTCCAACCAATACCTCCAGAAGTGGACCCCATATCAGCTCCTAAAAGTCAAACCTGTGTCCATTGCAGGAAGTAGCTGATGAAAATTGGGGAGCACTTAGAGTACATGTGCTATTTTCTGTCTGATTTGGCTTTATTTAACAAAGAAAATGTGGCCAGTTTTCAGAGAATCCAGAAAAGTTTATAGAGGAGTTTTTTAAGTTGACCATGTTCTTCAACTTAACTTGTCATGACTTGCAAGTATTATCATCTACTTGCTGTGCTGTGGAAGAAATGCAGTGTGAAAAGGGTGTGGTTTAGCCAATCAATTATGACAAGATTAGAGAAATAACTCAGAGAAATTATGGAAGTCCCACTCTGTTTCAGGGTCGTTTGGTTGAGGCACTCAAGAAATATACTCACACAGATCCAGACTCCCCAGAAAGGCAGACTATCCTGGGTATGCATTTTATTACTCGGTCTTCCCCTGACATCAGGAAAATGCTACAAAAAGCAGCAGCAAGGGGTCTCACACCCCCATAATCCAACTCTTAAACATGACTTTTGGGGTTTACAACAACAGTGACAGAGGAGAAGAAGAGGCAAAACCATAAGAAATAGCCAAAAAGTGCAATTATTAGCATACGCTTTAAGCCCCCTTCCTCCTCAGGGTTACCCATCCCAAGAAAGTGTCACAAGATCAGTGTCTGGAATGCCCAGATGAGAGCCCCCAACTGATTGGCCCCTGGGCCAGAATCAATGTGCCTACTATGAACAAAAGGGCCATTGACAATGAGACTGTCCTGACTGTCCCTGATGAGAGAGAGAAAAAGTTCCCCATCAATTCGAGCGCTAACCTTCTTCCACTAGCCCCAATGAGCTGCTTTGCTCAAGTAAGTTTATTAGGGATCTTAGATCCTTTACCTGACAGACAGCTTCCTGCAGTGGCAGACTAGAGGCCGCCTGAACATTTTTCTTTAGTGTCCCACTGCTGGGTGAGCTCTCCAGCAACTCAGAGACTCAGATCTCCCCTTCAGTAACACAGTTTGCCCCTTGCTTCCTTATTGGCTGCTACAGGATCCCCTTCCCTGCCTCTTCATGTCTTCCATACCTATTAGGGCAAATAAAGTTTGGTCAGGTAGACAGGTCCCAGTTTTGTAAATAATTTGGATCCTGTTATCTTGTATAGGCCCTTTGTTTGATGTGTTTGTTTATGTGTATAGACAGGTATTGTGGCATGTCCTGTGTCTAGCATGCTATCAGATTGGCTTATAAATAAAAGAGCAAGAATAAATTAAACATGTAAGTCTAGTCTGAACTTGTTAGTTTGAAAAGAATGTTGTGTCTTTTACGATTTAACTTTAAGGTAAACCACTGTTGTTTGTAGGTTTTGAACTGGTTAAAATGGCTTTAAATAGCAAGCTTTTTGTATAGTTGAAAACCTTAAAATTGTGAAATGGTTCTCATCTACAGAATGCCAATGTCTGTTGGGAAGTTCAGGATTTCTTGCCTCCTAGGTTTATATAAAATGTGCCAGGGAAAACATATTCTTTATTGGGAAAAAGAGTAATTTTTGTCAAATTCAGAAGTCAATGAAGGTGAGGTTCAACTTATGAAGGGACCAGTGAGTGGAAAACAAAGAGATATAAAGAAAACTCTAGATAAAAAATGTATTTTTTTGCAAGGAAGGATATAAAGAAAGAGTAATTTTGTATAAAAAGGATCTTCTGCAGTAAACTCTTATCCTAGAGTAAAATGACTGGTTATTTAAGAAAGAGTTAGTACAGGACAAGTCAAATTGTCTAAGCATGTGGTGGATGGTATATGTAAGTTGTGATAAGGTTCATAAAGGGGAATTTATGAAAAGAATTTTGTGTGTGATTAAGCTAGCTGTAATGAAAAGAAAATTGTGTATAATAGACTTTCTAAAAATAGTCTCCATGTCAAACCAAATTTTCTTACAGTATTAATTTGCTAAATTACCCAAAATTTTGCTTTTTGATTTTATATTCTATTTCTTTTTAAATCCTCTTGCTTCTCAGAGTCATGTAACTGTCTCCTTTAGCCTTTTCATCAGCTCCTGTGACATTTTCTCTTCTGATTCCAACTGTTATTGTGGCCCGATACTAAAGTGTTTTGTCTTAGAGGTCTATAAAAGCTGCATTTTTTTCCAATATAACTTGATTCTATACTCTTGGTTTTTCTTGATATTTCTAAATTTTCATTGTAACTAACCAGAAAACTTTCTCAGTTCCCCTGCTACACTCATAATCTTAAATACACTTTTCCTGCATCTGATTAAATTCAAGTATTATGTTTTTCTTCCTCAAATTCAACTTTCAGGTTATTTAAGTGGAGTTCCCATATGGAAAGGTAATCACACTGCCAAGAGTATTTAACTTTGGATAAATAAGTAACTATTGCTTACAATAACCTGTAGTTCCACACTGATCAAATATTTTGGGACTTTAACACCTTTGACAAATGCCCTCAGAATTGAATCCTAGTTTAAATCTCTTGCTTGTTGCTGGGGTTTATCAAAGCCATAAAAATTAATCACTGCAAGGTTATAAAATCTTTTTACAGCTTCCAGTCAGGTCATGAACTCAAGTATCACCACCTCCAGCCCTCTGACAAGTTCCTTATCAGGTGCTATTAACTAATCCATGTGCTGTTAAATTACAGGGCTTTGATTCCTGGGTATGCATAGCTCATCTGGAGATGGCACCAATTCCTGCCAGTATCTAACATCAAACTCAAGTTAACCAAAGCCTTGTCTTTAAACCTGGGCAAAGGAGACAATCAAAGTAAACTGCTTTCATGAGACACAGAGAAAAGCTTGTATTCATTTAATAATTTTGCCTCTAACTGAATTAATATAACTTGTTTTATGCCTTGATACTAAATAATTTAAATGTTTAGCTACCCATGAGTTTCCGTTGCTGTCATTCTCAAAACTAGGCAGCATGTATGACCTTTTTGCTTGAAACATTGCTAATTCTCTGTCTTGTTTTACATCTAGAATTTAAAATGATTTAATTCCTTCAGGCCCAGGAACTATAGTGGAATAAGTGGGCATGCAAGATTGCAAGGGCTGGGTTTTAAGGGATAAAATTAATTCAGCCCCTCCAAATAAAAAAAAGGCACACAGACGCCTAAACAAAATGCTTGTGTTTGGTATAGCTAATTGCTACAAGTCAGATTACAGTAGCTCAATGCACAGGGTGTATAGATAAGTCAGTTTTATAACCTTATTTTTGGCTTTTAGTTTTTGACTCTCATAGCGCTTAAAATGGTTTTAAGGGCTAATGAGTACCTGCCTACCTCCATTCCCATCTGGCCTAGAATGTTTAATCCACTATGAGTCTTTTGATTCTAAGTCTGTTGGCCAAAGGAAATCCCCCTTCCACATACACAAAAAAATTCTTAAAAAAGCTAATTCAGTCCATGACACAAAACGGGATTGGAGACACCTCACTATGCCCCCTTTGCAATTTAGGCCAGGTTCACAAGACTCTTTAAGAATATAGAAATAAAGTATTGTCTCCTCCCAGAAGACTTAGTCTTACTAAAAACTTAAAAAGAAAAATCCTCCAAGGGATTACAACCAAAATGGAAGGGTGCTTGTCAACTGTTGCTGAGTACCCTACTAATGTTAAACTCCAGGGAATAATTAGTCGGGTACACCTGTCCAGGATTAAACCTATTTCTTATGCATTGCAGGCATAAAATGAGGACACCACGATTACATCTGTGAACCTTTTAAAAGACCTCCACTACTTAATTAAAAGAATCAACACTCAGCCAGAAGTAGTAATGTGATGCTGTGGATGGGAATAGGCACGTTAATTTTTCTCTTTTTCCTAACTGTAATACTTCTTTTCCATTGCTTTGGCCAACCACGTCTTCCTGGGAAACACCTCTTTTGCAGTTGTTGGGTGTAGAAGCCACTCTAAGGCCCAACCAGACACCATGCTGTCACTGTTGATTCTATTGGCTCTCTCAATGATCCTGATGCAGTGTGGGTGGGAACATAACTCTATAGTAAATATTTCAAAAATTATGGCATCAGGGAATCATCTTCGTGGTTGCTGGATTTTCCATCAACATCCCCAGGATAGAGAGTTCCATCTTCTGGCCTATCTGGAAAATCTTGCAGCCATATTCCCACACCTCCTAACTAACCATATGATCCCAAAGTTCCCAGACCCCTACTTGCTCTGAGGAACTCTCCCCCACCTAATGGATTCCACCTGAACCTCCCCAACCACTACCACCTGCACCTGGGAAGTTGTGTATCTATATCTCCAATACACTAATGATTCTATCTTTTGTGCCTGCTGTTGTGTTAATGACCCAAAAGCAGAAGTTCCCCTGTGAAGCTCTGGTCCAACTCTAGTTGCCAAGTTCCCAAGGCTGCACCAAGGTCAATGGAATTCCACTTGTGAGCAAGGAGACCATATATGGTGCCTTCTCCCAGATCAGAACATGCAGGGGAAGAACAACTGCCTAAGCTGGGAAGGTGGGAGTGCTGCCCACTTCTGGAAAACAAAGATTGCTCAACCACCTCCACTGGAACAGGGGAGGAATAGTTCCATAGACTCAGTTTGGCAGCAAAGGATAGGTCTCATACTCTGCAGGGCCTCTATTTGAGCCCCAACAGGGCTCATTTTTGTTTGTGACCATGAATGGGAAGAAGTCACACCCCATAACCATGCCTAACTCTCCAAGGAGCCACTTGTTCTTTTAGGAGTAGCTTTCCCTTGTATATCAAAAGCTTGAAGCAGAGGTGAATGTATGTTGACCACCCTTGCCTCTTCAGGGGTCACAGTCTATAACCCCATAAGACCCAGGAATACCAGAAAGAAGCAAGCAAGAGGATTCATTCTGGCAGGAATCAGGGAAGCAGTAGGACTAGTGGCATCCAGGGGGCAGCTTTGCCTACCATGAGTCAACCCTAAAGAGCTTGACTAAAATCCTAGAATCCTTAGCCGCCAACGCAGGTCAGGCAGTAAAGGGAATTCAAGAGTCCCTAGACTCTTTGGCACATGTAGTTCTCGATAACAGACTAGTATTGGATTATTTACTAGCTGAACAAAGTGAAGTCTATGCAGTTATTAGTAAAACTTACTGCACATATATTAACAACTCTGGGCATGTCAAGGTTCACATTCAAAAGATCTATGAGCATGCTACCTGATTACATAGATATAAGTGGGGCACTGAACTCAACTATATCTGGTCCACTATTAAAAGTGCCATCCCAAGTCTCACCTGGTTTTTTATCAATCCTAGGACTTCTGATAGCTGTCTTGTTATTACTAATCTTTGGTCCTTGCTACTTTAACCTCTTAGTAAACTTTATGTCTTCTAGATTATAACAGTTCCAGGTAAAGACAATGCTGGCACAAAGCTTCAAACACATTGTGTTTACTGATCCAGAGAATAAAAACATCCTGCCTCTTGGTCCCCTAGATAAGGTATCCATTTTTACTCCTCTGATGCTAGGCAGGGCCTATGCCTCTAAAATCAGCAGAAAGCAGTTACAGAAAATGGGCCTTCACCCTTCTGTAAGGAGAAGTATCTAATCTCTGAGCAGGGAATGAGGTAAGAGGCAGGACCAGATGAAAGACATCTGGTCTTTCATCCAGACCAGGTGAAAGACTGGCTGGAACAGTGGCTGGAACAGCCACTGAGAGCACCTCTTCATCAAACATGCTCACCAGTGCCATGGTGGTTTAACATTGCAATGGCAACACCTGGAAGTTACTGCCCAAAGAAATTTATGAATAACCCACCCCTTAATTTGCATGTAATTAAAAGCAGGTATGGCTATGACTGCAAAACTGCCTCTGAACTGTTACTCTCCAAACACAACCTATGGGGTAACCCTGCTTTGCAGGCGCAGTCATGGAGCTGTAACACTGCTACCTCAATTAAGCTGTTTTCTACTACAGGCTCACTCTTGAGTTCGTTCCTTAGTGAAGCCAAGAAACTTCTTGGGCTAAGGCCTAATTGTGGGGGCTCACCTGTCCTGGATCAGGAAAGCATCATCAGCTGCCTAGAGAGGTCCTCTGAGAGCAAAACAAAGAAAATTTTTAGCCAGCAGGAATCCAAAAGATGATCTCCTCCCTTTGGATGTAAGGGAGGAGATCATCTTTGGATCTCCTCTTTTATTTTACTCCAGCAAAATAAAAGTACAAACAAACAAAGAGAGAGAGAAAGAGAAAGAGAGAGACTTGTATATTGTGTCATAATACACAAAAAAGTATTTTAATTTGCCAATGGTTATTTCCATAGCTTTAAATATGTTTTTCCATTTTTTTAGTTTTTCACTTTGTTTCTTTAGATTTAATACATTGACTACACATTAATAAAGATGTTTGGATCACCTTTTTGCCTCTATTTATCTTGCCCTTGTCTCCTTTCCATTTTTTGATATGAGTTATTTTTGTCTCTCCATTGGTAATCTTGTAACTCCAAACATCATCCCAAGACTCTATTCCTTGTTTGGTCCATTTTGACATATCTTCAGTGGCCCCTCACATCTCATATCTCATGTGGGAGGAGGGGTTCTAATTTCTACAATTCCCTCTCAATTCTGGTCATATCTTTTATTTTATCAAGTCTTATAGCATTTGAATTTTGTTTTGGTATCTGTGGCAGACAGAATAGTGGCCTCAGCCATGTCCACCTCAATTCCCTGAACCTGTGAATATGTGACCTCATGTGGTAAAAGGGCCTTTACAGATTACAGATGTAATTAAGTTAGCGACTTTGAGATGGGAAGATGATCCTGGATTATCTGCATGGGCCCGAGGCCATCACAAAGATCCTTATGAGGGAAAAGAAGCAGGCAGAAGAGTCAGAGGCAGAGAAGAGGTGATGATGAAGCTGAGGTTGGAGGAATTTGGGACCAGAACCCAAGGAATGTGGATGGCCTCTAGCAGCTGGAAAAGTGAAGAGAACATTCTTCCCTAGAGGCTCCAGAGGGAACGCAGCCTGTCATCACCTTGTTGTAGGCTGGTGAGAATTTTGTCAGACTTCTGACCTCCAGAATTCTAAGATAACAAAACTGGTGTTGCTGTAAACCACTGGTTGACAACAACCGTAGGAAACTAAAACAGTTCCATAATTCTGGTGTTCTGTCTATGGGTTATGCTACTATTATGTTTAGGGTGGCTTATGCATGTTCTCTCATTTCATTTTCTCAACCACCCTGACAATTAGTATACCATGATTTCCATGTTATAGCTGAAAAACCTGAAAATTAAGGTTTAGATACATCGATAAATGTCATATAAGTAATCAGTGGGTATGGGACACATCCCCAGGCCTGTTGAAGATCAAGTCCTGGTGCTTCAGGACCGAGGCTTCCAAAGGGGAGAGATCAAATCTCCCTTACAGGGCTTACTGCCCACCAGGAGAGATATTTGGGGGTTGGAGAATGTATAAAAATAAACAAAATATCCAAATGTTCCAAGGGACGGATGGTGTTTTTTTGGACCACTGCGATCACATTGCCCTTGTTTGACAACCCTAGACCTGGGAACTCTTTGTGTTTTCCTGAAAAGTGTGCAAGTGCTTGTGGAATAATGAGCAGCCTAGGGCAGCCCAGCCTCTTCACACAGAAGTAAACCGGTATGGAGCATGGACAACACTCTTTCCCATCAACATTTATTCAAATGCCAGGGAAGTGCTGGCTCTTGTTATCTAATCAAACTGGGGTCTTCCAAGCATGGCAGAGCCAAACACTGACATCTGGATTGCAGTGAGACAAAGTGAGGCATTTATTGCATGGCACCAGCGGGGAGAATTGGGCAGTTCATACTTGAGACCTATTTTAGTCTGTTCTCTCACTGCTCTAAAGAACTACCTGAGACTGGGTAATTTATAAAGAAAAGAAGTTTAATCGGCTCATGGTTCTGCAGGCTGTACAGGAAGCATAGTGGCTTCTGCTTCTGGGAAGCCTCAGCAAGCTTACAATCATGGCGGAAGGCAAAGGGGAAGCAAGTGTGTCTTACATGCTGGCAGCAGGAGGAGGAGAGAGGGGGAAGGTGCCACACACTTTAAAACAACCAGATCATGCGAGAAGGCTAGCATGAGACAGCACTAGGGGGATGGTGTGGAACCATGAAAAACCACCACCATGTTCCAATCACCTCCCACCAGGCCTCACCTCCAACACTGGGAATTACAATTCAACATGAGATTTGGGTGGGGACACAAAATTCAAACTGTATCAAGACCCTATCTCCCTTACATGTAAGTATTTTTAAAGGTGAGGAGCCAGAGGTTATAGGCAAAGTTACAAATCAATACATGGAGGCAATACATTGGTTTGACCCAGAAAGTTGGGACATTTTCAATGGGGTGGGAGGCCTACAGGTCACGGGTGGATTCAAAGATTTTCTGATTTATGATTGATTAAGCAAGTGAAACTTTGTCTAAAAATTTGGAAACAACAGAAATGAATGTTAGCTCTGACTCATGGGTATGACCTCCTCCAGGCCCCTCAGGTAGAAATTTAGAATGAAGAATGGCAGTCAGAGTTCATTCCTCAGCTCTCCCTGATGTGAGGTCAACAAAAGGGAGATACAATAGAAGGGAGGTCTGTGCCAGTAGACACACTGGGTGGGGGTCTAGGTTTCTGAAAAATAACTAAAATACATGTGTTAAGATGTTATCTTTAGTTTCTGTAGGAAACCAAACATCTCATGGCTCTACTTCCTTGGCTATTATTTTTAGCTCCTAATTACTTTCTTGCTTATGAGGTTTCTCATTTACTTTTCAGGGCTAGCTAGGTGCCTGGGATTTCCCTCAAAGAAAATCAGGATTTTCCTTTAGTTCCATGCTTGGTTTAGAGGCAGGGTACCTGGTAGGCCCCTAAGAAGGGTCCCAGCTCTGTCACACTCTGAGGTCTTCTCTACCTGAAAACTGGACTAGCTTTGGGAGATGTGAAGATCTGGACCTTTCCCTAAAGAGGAAACAACAAGACGAGAGACTGGCAGAACAAGGTTTAGGGGAGAGTCCTTTGCAGCCTTGCTGGACAGGAGAACTCCCAGGGAGACAGAGTCACCATCCTGGTGGGTCTTCAGGTTGGAAGTGAAGGTGGCTGCTGCGTTCTTCCTCCTTTCCTACGTCACATCGCATCTTCTCTTTCTTTTCCATTCCACTTCTTCCTCTTTTGCCCTGATTCAACATTTGCTATTTTATCTCCTATTTCTCTCTGAAATTATATCCCTTTGATTATTTCTCCCTGAAATATCTGTCCTCTATCTCCCTTCTCAATTTTTTTGTCCCTCTAGGTCATCTTCTTAAATGACCAGGCAGAACACTGACCAACTCAGTAACACTGAGAATTTCCAGACTTTACAGCTGTTTTTACTTAAGTTTATTTACAAGTAGCTCATAAGTATTTCAATAAATTATGAAAACAAAGTGTGAACTTGTAGAGATGTCCATTGCAACCAACTTTTTCCTAATATTTCTCACATTTTGCCTTCTAACCTAGGTAGGAGCTCATCATTAATTATGTTTTTTATATTCAAAACTTTTGGGAAAAAATTCCTTAATTTCTCTGGTAAACTACATTTCTTGTAAAAAGCAACTTCACAGTTTTCCTCAGAAACCTGATTAGTTTCCATATTATTTGGATTTATAAAATGACCCTTTCAGACTGAGAATATGACTACATTCACAATTCCATGTATATTTGCAGAACAATTCTATATTATTATGGTAATAACAAGGCTGCCATCTCTTTGCTATGCAAATTTCATACGTTATAGCTGAGTAAATACTTCCTTTCTGCCTAGTGGATTAATCTGAATAACAAAGATGCAGAATGTAAAGAACATGCAGCTCTGATTGGTTTGGTTGAAGATTTCTTATGAAGAAATTTTTGGACGTAAACTATCACCTTCCCTAAGAGGCTTAGCAGCTGTCTCAGTGGAAACAAGTCCCACAGGAGCCTGGGATCTCTTGAAACAAAATTCAGTTTTGCATCTGGCAGTAAGATAAACCTCAAAAGCCTTTCTTTTCTTTTTCTGATGCTTGAATTATAAAGAGGCTGCACCTACTCCCAGGATCAACAGGTCTGTGCACATATGGAAACAGGTCTGCACCACAGGCTATGGTCATTGGTAAAAATGGTCACTTTACTTGCAAATATAGACAAAGGGGCCCATCTTTGGTCTAAATTTTTAGCCAGCTGCTTCTATGGTGAGGTAGAGGTAGACAGTGTTTTGGGGATATGTCTATCTTTGTATAATGAAGGAATATGCCCATCTTTGCATAATGAAGAGGCCAAAGAGGTAGCCTCTTCATTATGCAAAGTTAGGTGTATTTATTTTCTATTGCTGCTGCAACAAATTATCCTAAACTTAGTGGCTTAAAACAACACAAATGTATTATCTTATAGTTCTGCAAACCAGAAGTGTGACGTGAGTCTCACAAGGCTGAAATCGGGATGTTGGTGGCTGTATTCCTCTCTGGAGTCCTTAAGGGAGAACAATTTCCTCAGTTTCCCCAGTTGGTAGAGGCTGCTTGCATTTCTTAGTTTGTGGGCCTTTCCTCCATCTTGTTGACAAAAAGAGGCAACTCCGTAAAATATTTGAAGAGACTCTGAACCACATGGCAGTGACCATGGCGCATGACAGAGCTCCAGGAGGTCCTGAGAACATGCACCTAAGGTGGTAGGGCTACAGCTTAGTTTTATGCATTTTAGGGAGACATATGATATATTAGTCTGTTCTCACACTTCTAATAAAGACACACCTGAGACTGGGTAATTTATAAAGAAAAGAGATTTAATTGACTCACAGTTCCACATGACTGGGGAAGTTTTACAATTATGATGAAAGGCAAGGAGGAGCCTTAAATCACATCTTAAATGATGGCAAGGAAAAGAGAGCTTGTGCAGGGAAACTCCTCTTTATAAAACCATCAGATCTTGTGAGACTTATTCACTATGATGAGAACAGCATGAGAAATACCTGCCTCCATGATTCAATTACCTCCCACTGGGTCCCTCCCATGACATATGGGAATTGTGGGAGCTAAAATTCAAAATGAGATTTGGTTAGGGACAGAGCCAAACCATATCATAAGACATCCATCAATACATGTAAGATGTACATTGGTTGGGACCTGAAAGGTGGGAAAACTTGAAGTAGGAGGTTTCCATGTGGATTCAAAGATTTTCTGACTGGCAATTGGTTGAGTTTATGTAAAGACTTGGCATCAATAGAAGGGAGCATTTGGGTTAACATAAGAGGTTGTGGAGACCAAGGTTCTTATTATGCAGATGAAGCCTCCAGGTAGCAGGCTTTAGAGAGAATAGATTGTAAATATTTCTTATTGGACTAAAAATTGTGCCAGACTCTCAGTTAATTCTCTCTTGGATCAGGCAAAAGACCTAGAAAGGGAAGGAGATTCTCTACAGAATGTAGATTTTTCCCACAAGAGACGGCTTTACAGGGCTATTTCAAAACATGTCAAAGAAATATATTTTGGGGTAAAATACTTTGATTTTGTTCAGGGCCTGCCATCTGTCGTAAAGGTTCTTATTGCTGCAAATAATCTGTTCTGCCAGTCTTAAGGTCTCTGTTTTAATGTTAAGGGCTGATCAGCTGTGCCTGAATTCCAAAGGGAGGCGGGTATAATGAGGCACATGTGACCACCCATCCACACCATGGCCTGAACCAGGTATTTCAGGTTTACTTTAGAGTGCCCTTGGCCAAGAGGAGGGGTCCATTCAGTTGATGAAAGCTTTAGAATGTTATTGTTGGTTTATAATCTTCAAAGCCAGCAATGGCTAGTCAAACCCTCCTTACCTCACATCACTCTGACTTTGAAATCTCTGTCTCCCTCCTTCACTTTAAGAACCCTAGCAATGAAGCACTTCAGGAAATACCACCCCTAACACATGCCACTTTCATATGCTGATTACTTCAAACTGAGGGCTCATGGGGAAGAACAAATGCAGACAAGGGCTTTCTCTGAGTTCCCCTTGTCTGCTTAAAGGCAGATCTCAATTGTCATGAATTCCCTCCCTGGGAATCTTATCAACCACAGATGAACTCTCCAGGGAAGATGAACACCATGTCCAGAGTGACTATCACATGTTCTTCTGCCAGCTGCTTTTATTACCTAAGAGGCTTTTATCTTCATAACAAGACAACCTTGACTCACCATACAATTCCTCCCATAACCCTCCATGATTTGTGTTAACACCACCCCCACCCCTGCCAGAAACCCTAAGCCCCTATCAGTTTTTGTAGTGCAGAATGTTATAAAAACATCAACCATGGAGTCCCATATTTGGTGGGACTCCCATGCGTATATACAGATATGGTTTGGTTCTGTATCCCCACCCATATCTCATCTTGAATTGTAATCTGAATGTAATCCCCACATGTTGGGGGAGGGATCTTGTGGAGGTGATTAGATCACAGGGGCATTTCCTCCATGCTGTTCTTATGATGGTGAGTGAATTCTCATGAGAGATTATGGTTTTATAAAGGCTTTTCCCACCTTTGCTGTGCACTTCTCCTTCCTGCTGAAGGTAAAGAAGGTGCGCTTCTTCCCATTTGCCTTAACCATGATTGTAAGTTTCCTGAGGTTTTCCCAGTCATGTGAAACTGTGAGTCAATTAAATGTCTTTTATAAATTACCCAGTCTTGGGCAGTTCTTTATAGCAGCGTGAGAATGAACTAATACAATAAATTAGCACCAGGAGTGGGGTGCTGATATAAAGATACTCCAAAATGTGGAAGTGACTTTGGAACTTGGTAACAGGTAGAAGGTGGAAGAGTTTGCAGGGCTGAGAAGAAGACAGAAAGATGTGGGAAAGTTTGAAACTTCCTAGTGACTTGTTGAACATCTTTGACCAAAATGCTGATAGTGATATGGACAACGGCATTCAGACTGAGGTGATCTCAAATGGAGATGAGAAACTTGTTGGGAAATGGAATAAAATTAACTCTTGCTATGCTTTAACAAAGAGATGGTGGCATTTTGCCCCTGCCCTAGAGATCTGTGGAACTTTGAACTTGAGAGACATGATTTAGGGTATCTGGGGGAAGAAATTTCTAAGTGGCAAAGTGTTCAAGAGGAAGCAGAGCATAAAACTTTGGAAAATTTGCATCCTGATGATGCAATAGAAAACAAAAAAACCTATTTTCTAGAGAGAAATTCAAGCTGGCTGGAGAAATTTGCACAAGTAACAAGGAACAAAATGTTAATTGCTGAGACAATGGGGAAAATGTCTCCAAGGCATGTCAGAGACCTTCATGGCAGCCCTTTCCATCACAGGCCTGGAGACCTAGGAGGGAAAAATGATATTGTGGGCCCATCCCAGGGCCCCCTTTCTCTATGAAGCCTTGGAACATGGTGTCCTATGTCCCAGCTGCTTCAGCTTCAGCCATGGCTAAAAGGGGCCAACATACAGCTCAGGCTGTTGATAAGAGGGTGCAAGCCCCAAGCCTTGGTGACTTAGTGTGGTGTTGGGCCTGTGGGTATACAAAAGTCAAGAATTCAGGTTTGGGAACCTCCACCTAGATTTCAGAGGATGTATGGAAATGCCTGGATGTCCAGGCAGGAGTTTGCTGCAGTGACAGAGCCCTCATGGAGAACCTCTGCTAGGGCAGTGTAGAAGGGAAATGTGGAGTCAGAGACTCCACACAGAGTCCCCACTGGGGCACTGCCTAGTAGAGCTGTGAGAAGATGGACACTGTCCCCAAGACCCCAGAGTGGTAGATCCACTGACAGCTTGCGTTGTGTGCCTGGAAAAGCTTCAGGCAGTCAACACCAGCCCATGAAAGCAGCTGGGAGGGGGGCTGCACCCTGCAAAGTGACAGGGGTGGAGATGCCCAAGGCTGTAGGAGCTCATGTCCAGATAACTCAAGATATGTGCAAAAGTAATTGCAACCTAATACATTGACATAAGGCAGATTAATGGGGAAAAAGCATTTTAATTATGTACATGTATTAGTCCATTCTCACGCTGCTCTAAAGGACTGCCTGAGACTGGGTAATTTATAAAAGAAAGAGATTTAATTGTCTCACAGTTTGGCATGGCTGGGAAGGCCTCAGGAAACTTACAATCATGGCTGAAAGCAAAAGGGAAGAAAAGCTGCTTATTCACATGCCAGCGGGAAGAAGAAGTGTAGAGCAAAGGGGCAAAAAGCCCTTTATAACACCATCAGATCTCAAGAAAACCCACTCGCTATCATGAGAACAGTATGGAGTAACCATCCTCATGATCTCGTCAACTCCCACGAGGTCCCTCCCCCAACACTTGGGGATTACAATTTGGATTACAGTTCAAGATGAGATTTGAGTGGGGACACAGAGCCAGGCCATATCGTTCTGCCCCAGCCCCTCCCAGATCTCATCCTTCTCACATTTCAAAACACAATTATGCCTTCCCAAGAGTCTACCAAAGTCTTCACTCATTTCAGCATTGACCCAAAAGTCCAAGTCCATAGCCTCATCTGAGACTAAACAAGTCCCTTCTGCCTGTGATCCTATAAAATCAAAAGTAAGTTAGTTACTTAGTAGGTACAATGGGGGTACAGGCATTGGGTAAATACACACATTCCAAATGGGAGAAATTGACCAAAACAAAGGAGCTACAATGTCCAGAAGTTATTCTATGTGGTCTGAAAGGGGGAGGAACCCTTAGTTCCAGGAATTTCCTGCCCCCTTCCCTGAGAGCTCAAGAATAATCTGACCCTTGTTTAGCATGTGCCTAAAAAAATAACCATAAAAATAGTGAACCAGCAGCCTTCAGGGCTGCTATCCCTAAGGAGTAGCCACCCTTTTATTCCTTTACTTTCTTAATAAACTTTCTTTTACTTTATCAGCTCATTCTTGAATTCCTTCCTGTGTGAGGCCAAAAACCCAGGCGGCCTCCCAGGCTAAACCCCAGTTTTGGGGATCACCCTATTATCCATCCTGGGGTACAATTCCTCTACAATCATGGACTAAAGAAAAAAGTTATCTGCTCCTAAAACACAATGGTGGCATAGGCATAGGATAGCAGATAAAGATATTCTCACTTAAAAAGGGAGAGAATTATAAAATGAGTTACTATTTCCAAGCAATTTCAAAATCCAACCTGACAAACTCCATAGGCTTCAAGACCTTTGACTAATTACCTGTGGTCCTTGGCTCTGTCCTGAGCTCACAGCTCCATTCTCTGAGTTTGATGGTCTTCCCTCTGTGAGGTTTTTTTTTTTATAATCACGAAAGGTAGCACATGCTTGCAGCTGAGCAGTTTGCAGCTGATCCCTGTTTCCTGTCTGGAGAAGCATGAAGGTCCACAGCCTTCTTTTAGTCTGCTCTCTGACTTTTTTTTGGTTCATGATCGCTGTATTTCTACTGACATTATATTCTTGGGAACTTTGTAGGCCTCTTGTATGTGTCACCCGGATTCACTTCATTAAACAGAGTCTCCTCCACAGATCATTCCTAAGTAATCTCCTATCTATTTTTGGCATCTGCTGAGATAACTAAGGGGAATCTATAAATCATACCCTAAATTTCTCAAAGATCGAATATTCTGACATCCTGATCTTTCTCTGATAGTAGCAAAAGGTTGTGCGGCTACATTCCTGAATTTTTCTCTAGAGCATTATTTTTTAACAGAGAATCTCTTCACTTTAGCATCATGCGAAATTTTGAAAAGTTGCAAATTTTACCAATTGTCATGACCTGGTCTGACTGCTCCCCTTCCCTGCTTTTTAAAACAGTTCTTCCCTCAATTTAATTCTTTTCTTTCATATTTTACATTATGCAACAAGAAGTAACCAGGCTTTGTCTTCAAAACTTTGAACATCTCAAGGAAACAAGTTTGTTGCTTAAAGTGTCACTTTCTGCATAATTATAGGACAAAATTTAGCTGGTCTTTCTGTCACCATACCACAAAAATCCCCTTTTCTCTAGTTTCCAATAATACATTCCTCACTTCCTTGTGCACCATCCCCAGAAGCACCCTTAACATCCATGTTTCTACCACCAATCTATTTCTGATGATGTAGGTGATGATATAATGACGTATATTTTCTCCACCCTACTCCTCACTTCCTTCTGAGTCATCCATAACAGAGTCATTAATGCTTATATTTATATAGGTCTGTACAAGGCTGTCTAACTTTTCCTATTACATTCCTCAAAATTCTTCCTGCCTCTTTCCCAATTCCAAAATGATTTCTACATTTTTAGGAATTTGTTACAGTAGCACTCCACCTCCAGGTACTGAAATCTAATAGTTGCCTATTGCAGCTGCAAAAATTATTAGTGACTTAAAAGAGGATGAATTTATTGTCTTATGGTTTTGTAGGCCAGAAGTCTGACAAGAGTCTCACATGATTAAAATTAAGATGCTGGCAGGGACGCAGTCCTCTCCGGAGTCTCTAGGGGAGAATTCGTTTTCCTGCTCTCCCCAGCTTCTAGAGGCTGCCTGCTTTGATTGACTCATTGCCCGTTCTTCATCCTCAAAGCCAGCAATGGTGCTGCATCCTTATCACATCAGATCACTCTAACGCTGACCCTCCTGCTGACTTCTTTCCTTTCTAAGGACACTGGACTTCCCTGGATATTTCAGGATAATCTCTCTATTTTAAGGCAGGTTGATTAGCAAACCTAATTCTGCTTTACCATGCAATATAACGTATTCTCAGGTTCCAGGAATTAAGATGTGGCCACTTTTTTTTCAGAGGTAGGGTGCCTTAATTTGCCTGTTGCATAAGATACATAAAGACGAAGGTTTTACCCACACTCCTGGGAGATATGAAGTTAAAAACATCACCTTGGGAGGAAAGCTAAATGCACCCGCCACCACACCCAGCTACTTTTTGGTATTTTTAGTAGAGACAGCGTTTTGCCACATTGGCCAGGCTGGTCCCAAACCTCTGACCTCAGGTGATCTGCCTGCCTTGGCCTCCCAGTGTGCAAGGATTACAGGCGTGAGCCACTGCACCTGGCCCACGTTAACCTTTTATAGCCACACCCACTTTCCTCCTGTCCCCAGTCCTTGACACCCGGCAACCACTACTATGTGCTCCATTTCTATAATTTTGTCATTACCAGGATGACATGTAAATGGAATCACACAGTGTGTAACATTTTGGGATTGGTTTTTCTCACGCAGCATAATTCTCCGGAGATTCATTGAGGTTGTTATGTGTATCAACAGTTCTTTTTATGGCTGAGTAATAGTCCATGGTATGGCTATTTCACAGTTTTGAAATCATTCGCCTATTGAAGGACATCCGGGTTCTTTCCAGTTTGGGGCTATTATACATAAAACTGCTATGAACATACATATGCAGGTTTTTGTGTGGAAATAAGTTTTACTTCTCTGGGATAGATGGCCAGGAGTAAAGCTTCTCAGTCACATGGTAGTGCATGCTTAGTTTTTGTTTGTTTGTTTGTTTGTTTTTGATGTGGAGTCTCACTCTGTCTCCCAGACTGGAGTGCAGTGGCATGATCTCGGTTCACTGCAACCTCCGCCTCCTGGGTTCAAGGAATTCTCCTGCCTCAGCCTCCCAAGTAGCTGGGACTGCAGGCGCATGCCACCATGCCAAGCCAATTTTTTGTATTTTAGTAGAGAGGGGGTTTCACCGTGTTGCCCAGGCTGGTTTCAAACTTCTGAGCTCAGACAATCCACCCACTTTGGTCTCCCAAGGTGTTGGGATGACAGGCATGAGCCACCGTGCCTGGCCTGTGCATGCTTAGTTTTAAAAGAAAATGCCAAACTGGTTTTCAATGTGTCTAGACCGCTTTACATTCCTAGCAGCAATGTGTGAAAGATCCAGTTTCTCTACATCTTTGACAGCATTTGGTGTTGCCACTACATCTCATTTTAGCCATTCTGATGGTATGTAGTAACATCTCATTGTGGTTTTAATTTCCTTAATGGCTGATTATGCTAATGTTTTAACATGCTTATTTGTAATCTGTGTATGCTCCTCTGTAAAATGTCTGTTTATCATTTGCCCATTTTCTGTTTGTAATGTTTGCATTTTTTAACCGTTGAGTTTTGAGAGTTTTTATACATTTCAAAATACTAATTTTTTGTTGACTATGTGGCTTTTAAATATTTCTTCCTACTTGTAGCTTGCCTTTCATCCTCTCTAATGAGGTCTACGGCAGAGTACAAGTTTTTAATTTTGACGAACTCCAGTTTACCAGTGTTTTTTTTTTATGGATCATACTTTTGGTCTTAACTTGAGAAACTCCTTGCCCAGCAATAGATCTTAAAGATTTTCTGATTTTTGCCTACTTTTTTTGGAATAATTTTACAGTTTTACGTTTTATAATTTAAGTCTTAGATTCATTTTAAGTTAAATTTTACATTATGTATGAAACTTAGTTCTTTTTTTTTTTTTCAGACAGAGTTTCACTCTGTCACCCAGGTTGGAGTTCAATGGTGCGATCTCCCCTCACCACAACCTCCACCTCCTGGGTTTAAGCAATTCTCCTGCCTCCGCCTCCAGAGTAGCTAGGATTACAGGCATGTGCCCCCACGCCCAGCTAATTTTTTTTTTTTTTAATTTTTATTTTTAGAGACGTGGTTTCACCATGTTGGCCAGGCTCAAACTCCTGAACTCAGGTGATCCACCTGCCTCGGCCTCCCAAAGTGCTGGGATTACAGGCATGAGCCACCAGGCCTGGCCTTAGTCGTTTTCACACTTGGGTGTAAAAAATCAGTTGGACCTATTTGCATGGTTTTATTTGTGGGTTAGGTATTCTAGCACATTGATCTATCTGTGTTGATCTCTCTGCCAAATCTATATAGCCTTGATTAGTGTGGCCATAAAGTGACTCATAATTCTCTCATGTTAGTCTTCATTTTCAAAATTGTTTTAGTTATTTTTGTTTCTCTGTATTTTTCACATAAAATTTAAAATAATCTTGTCTCTATAATGAATGCGGTTGGGATTTTGATAGAAATTGCATTAAGCCTATGAATCAATTTGGGGAGAAATGACATCTTTACTATGTTGAGTTTTCCAATCCATGAACACAGTATACCTCTTTATTTATTTATGTGTTGGGTAGTTTTTCGCTTAAAAGCTCTCTGTTCTATACAAGTTTTGCTAGAGTTATACTTTAGTATTGAGACAGCCAAGTAGAAAGGGGTCTCTGAAGAACACTGGACTGGCCCGTGGACTGGAAGAATGGGGTGCAGCTGTGGGAAGTCGGCGCCCTTTGCAGCGGGGAGGAGCCTGGCCTCTCCTGTTCAGGGTAGTACCTGAGATTCAGTCTGTGAGGTGGGAAACTGGCTAGCAGGACTCTCACTTTCCTGAGAGTCCCTGTTTCCTTTTGGCCCAATAAATCCCATTTTTCTCACCCTTCAAAGTGTCTGCAAGCCTAATCTTCCCTGATTGTGTGACAAGGACCCTAAGGAAAAAGTCCTACAACAGTATTTAGTTTAGTTTTTTTTTTTTTTTTAAGCAATTATAAATGGCGCTGTTCATTGTTAGTATAGGGAAATACAATTGATTGTTGCGTGTTTATGTGACCTTACTGACTTTACTTACTATTTCTAGTCATTTTTTGGTAGGTTCTTGGATTTTATAAATAGAAAATTATGTCATCTACAAGTAAAGAAAGTTTTATTTTTTCCTTTCTTATCTCTATGTATTTTATTTCCTTTTCTGTCCTTAGTGCACAGCCTAGAACTTCCAGAACTAACAACTGTTGAAAAACAGTGTGAGAGTGGACATCCTTACCTTGTTCCTGATCTTGGTACCTGGCCTCAGACACTGCACCCAGTCCCTCCCATCAGATGCTATTGCTGAAAGCAACGGGTAAGGCTAGCACAAGTTCAGAGGATGTGGACATAGCCTCCCCCTCTTGAAGAAAGCAGCAGCCAAGTCTCCTTGCAAAGAGGTATGGAGATGAGATTCACTGGGGGCCATCAATGCAACAATCTACCACCTGCTACATTCTGACCGCAATGACTCGCATCCCTGCCCAAGATTCCCAAAGTCTCATCTTGTCCTAGCACTGGGTCCCTGTGCGTTCCAACAAGCCTGAGATGTGTTGTGACAATCTCCCACTTTGTTGTCTGGGTACAGCAATAAAACCCAAGCTCCCTGAGTCTACCAAGGAAGGCCGCTAACTTTGGGAAGGGATCTAAAAATAATTTTACAGTTATGCCCAGTGCGTCAATATAGTTAATGCTCACCTTAAATATGTAGTCATGCAGCCAGCTGAAGGCAGCGCGGTGACTCACCTTCTCCCAGTGCGGCAGGACTTTCCCTGATGAGTGATCAATGCTCTCCATTAAAGGCTTCCTGTTTCCTTCTGACCCTGAAAACAGTATGCAAGAGCTACACATTCTGTGTACAGACAAAGAACAACACTCCACAGTGAATTGCTTTTATAACCCTTGGCATTATTTTCCAGTGAATCGTATCCTGTAAACAGGAACCTCATGAGAAAACATAAATGAGCAACAATCATTTCCTATATTGGTAATCAGATAAAAGTCCTGATTCAATTTCCAATTGCTTTAACATGCATAAAGCTTGCAGTGCATCTATATCAGAAAGGCAATTCCTGGATTCATTATATATGTGTATACACACATATACATACATAATGATACACACACATAATGATATGTATACATATATACATGATATACATACACACATATACATAATGATATACACACGTATCTACCTAATGATATACACATACACATACACATATACATACTTAATGATGCACATATGCACATTATATGTTCAGGTATCATATGTACATAATGACATGTATACATCTAATGCATACACATATGTACATAATGATATGCATACATGGTTATACACATACATATATAATGAGATATACATATATACATACATAATGATACACATGCATACACATATACACACATAATGATACACACACACGTATATACAGACATCCATCATACACATATACACAGGTTTTGGGGCTCTAATACTTTTCAATTTTAGCTAGTCACCATTTTTACAGAAACATACACATGCATATTTGGCTGGCTCACTTTTAGGGCTTCAGACAAACCACTCTTCAAGCTGTCAGCTATGTCTTTCTGAGAGGACCAGTGTTTCCTAAGTGGATGTTTGGAGATTGCAACCATTAAAAAAATGGCAGTGAAATAAATGGCAGTAAAAATAAAACGGCAGTAAAAATAAAACGGCAGTAAAAATAAACAGAAGACACCCTGTGGTGAAACGCTCACTTTGGAAGTGACAGTTCTATAAGTCACTGGTGGTCAAACGCTCACCTGGTAGTGACAGGGCTCTCACCTGGTGGTCTCACAAGGAGATGATCAACCTCCACGGAGTCTGTTACCATCGCTCAGGCAAGGGTGTTTAATTACTTCATCACTGTACACAGTAAATCTTGTTGCAGTGTGAAAAAATTATTAAAACTAAAGCTACCTATTGGTTAACACACTATTAGACTGCAGGGCCTGTAACGTGTAGTATAGGGTGAACCCTATTGGTTGTGCCATGGAGGAAACAAACATTTTTGAGGTATTTTTCAAATAATTAATTTTTAAAACACTGTAGGCTTTTGGTTCCAATCTATGCAGTCAGAAGGATCGTCCCTCTAAGGAATGAAGGGGTGGTTACCTGGAAACACATAGAGGGAGTTCTAACTGTAAAAGCTAACTTTACATCTTGAAAGCTGAGTTTGCAGGCCTGGGACTAGTTTATTTTAAGCCTAAGAAAGAAAGAACTCAGGATATGATGTAAGGGAACTCTTCACGCTACAAGAAGCAGCACAGAGACCCTCTGGACGAGAGAGGTGAGAGGAAGGCAAGGAAGTTGGCAGGTGGAGCGCATGGAATAGGGAGGAGAGAGAACTAGGGTGGGAGCAGCCAGATGGCTTCGTGACTGTGTGAGGCTCTGTGCAGGGTTGTGGAATATGGGGAAATCCCATTGGAGGGTTTGAGGTTGTGGCTCCTCACCCTCTGGCTGCAGTGTGTGGCTCTGGGAAAATTCACAAGCCCCTGGGGCCTTGATGCTGTGTGGCCGTGGAGAAGGGTACACGGTGTGGAGCAGGTGACCACGGCCAAGAGCAGGGAGGAAAGCAGCTCTGAAAGAGGGCTCCTTTCTGGGTACCTTTTGCAGATTCATTGCTGTTTAGCAAATATGAATGCAAATTCAAAAGATTAATGAGTTGTGGGAAGACTGCTCTGGGGAATTCTGGAAAATATTGCCGCCTAAGCGCCAGTTCCTGCTCCATTTTCCACATGCCCACTTTTTTATGAAGCAATGCAACAGCAGGGCGGGCGTGCTGGTGCTGCCTGCAGGGAGCCCAGAGCCCCAAATCTTCCTTCTGTCTACAGGACGGGGGCAAGGGCTTTCTTCTTTCTGATGTCAGGAGACAGCTGGGTAGTCGGAGGCGGTGGAGGGGATGGGCCTCTCTCAAGGCCTGCAAATAAAATTATTCTCCATCCTTACTTGGGGAGGCCCCACAGCACAAGAGGGTGGCCCACCTGCTGTGTGTGTCCCTGCAGGAGCCTTCCTGTCCCTGTCTAATGTTCCTCTAGCGGCCTTCCTTTCATTCCTGTGGCCCCGTCATAGTTATAGCGTGAACCTGGTAGGAGGAGCCCCCTCCTCAACAGGGAGGAACTGCAGGCTTTCCCCGAACCAGTTCTGTGCAGCAGAAACAGCTGCCGTCCACCACTTCCTGGTTTGTCACAGCTGGAGGAAACCTGACTGTCCTAAAGGCCACAGGCAAATAAGAAGAAAAAAAAAAAAAAGTTAAGGAAGCATCCAGCGGGATTTCTTGGGAGGGCTGGAGGAGAAGACATGCAGTGACCGCAGTCCTCCCCGCGCTCTATGCATAGAACAATAACTTTGTTCCCCGTAACTCTCACCCCACACCTTTCCTCCACTCATAGCAAATCCTCTCCAAAGTGGTGTTGGTGTCTCTACTTGCTGCCAGGATTTCTCATCCCCTCTTTTCTCCCTGACCTCCCGTCACTGAGTTTGGGTCCCCATTGCTGCCCTGCAAAGGTTCCCATCACATCCTCCACCACGGTCATCTTGGCAAGGCCAGAGCCTGAGAAGCAAGGAAGCTGACAGCGTAAGTCCCAGTCTGAGCCCGAAGGCTGCAGAACTGGGAGAGCTGATGTCCAAGAGCAGAAGGTGGATGTCCTGGCTTAAGCAGGACAGAATCTGCCTTTTTGTTCTCTGCAGGAACCCAGTTGATTGGAGGATGCCCACCAGCACTGGGAAAGGCAGTTAGCTCCACTGAGTCCACTGACTGAAATGCTGGTCCTTTCCAGAGATGCCTTCACAGGCACACCCAGAAATAATGGTTTACCTGTGATGTGGGAATCCTTAGCCCAGTCAAACTGACACCTAAACTTACCCATCACACTCCCAAATGTGCACTCACAGGCAGTTGTCTCAGTGATGTGTCATCCACAAGGAGCAGTTGTGTGCCATGGAGCCATAAAAACGGTACTTATGAGAAGGCTTATAATCATGTGAAGATTGCTTTAGTAATTGTACAATCAGAAGAACCAGAACTGTGTATATAATAGGAGTTAAATACAAAGAAGTCCGCCAAATATTAGCTCGACTCATTTCTGGGTCAGAGAGCGATGCCTTTTACATACATAGTACTAACTTTGACTTTATATATATAAACAGGTAGATACATAAAGGTATAAGTTTTGTGGAAACTTGCAAGTAAACTGGTTTCTGGTCCTGCTTTGGAGTCTAACAAGGTGCATGTTAATCTGTGACAGGAGAATCATGTTTCTACACTTCAGGCTTGCCCTGCCTTGAACTTTTCATTCTTCTTCTTGCCTGAGACAAATGTGTATCTGATTGCTTCCTCTGATATAGAAATGCAGATTCACTGGGCCAGACAAAGGCATAGGTGACTATTACTCTACCCACCTCTCATATGTAAATTATGTATTCCGCGAAAGACTGGTCAAAGACTCAAAAGAATTCAACCATTTGTCTCTTATGTACCCCCAACTTTAAAAAATTTCTTCCTTTCCCCCCAGTACCCACCCTTTCCCCTTTAAAATACTGACGTCCTCAAAACCATCTTTGGAGAAAGACACAGATCTACCTCCTGGGCATGCATCCTCAACCTTGGCAAAATAAACTTTCTTAATGGATTGAGACCTGTCTCAGGTACTTTTTGGTTTACAGCATCTATTAGCATAATGATACGATTTTTCTGTCTTAATTTGATTCTGTAATGAAGTATGCTAACAGTTTAGTATTATCTAACCAACTTTATACAATTGATTATTCTTGTAGTTATTTTGAATTACTTTTAAAGACTGCTAGATTCTATTTTTAAACTTTATTCATAATCGAGATTGACATGTTTTCTTTTAAAATTTATTATAACGACATAATAATGGCTTCTCAAGTAAATTGAGGGACTTTACAATGTCTTTTATGGTCTTGAATATGTTAAATATCACGGGAATAGTCAGTTGTTTAAACATTAGATAGAATTCAGTTGTGAAACAATATATCTATAGTGTCTTTTTAGGAAATGGCATGCTTCAACCACATTTCCAATCTTTTATGAAAATTGTATTTTCTTCTTCCAGTGTACATTTTGATAGGATGTTGTATGTTGTGCTGTCATCGAGTTGTATGTGGCATTCTCTTACAATTCTTCAATCAACTGTATTTATGACAATATCTCTCTTTTCATGTCTTAACTTGTGTCATATTTATCCCTTCCTCTTTTCATTCATTGTCTCAGGGGAGGTTTATCTATTTTGTCGGTATTTTCAAAAACAAAGTTTTGGTCAGGCCTGGTGGCTCATACCTATAATCCCAGCACTTTGGGAGGCTGAGGTGGGTGGAGCACCTGAGGTCAGGAGTTGGAGGCCAGCCTGGCCAACATGGCAAAACCCCATCTCCACTAAAAATACAAAAATTAGCCAGGCATGGTGGTGGACGCCTGTAATCCCAGCTACTTGGGAGGCTGAGGCAGCAGAATCGCTTGAACCTGGGAGGTGGAAGTTGCAGTGAACCGAGATGGCACCACTTCACTCCAGCCTGGGAGAAAGAGCAAAACTCTGTCTCAAAAACAAAAACAAACACACTAACACACAACAAAGTGTTGAATTTATTTTAAATTTTCAAATAGCTTTTTAATTTCAAATTTATCAATTTCAGCTTTTATCTTTGAAATCCTTCTTTTATTTTTTTCTCTTTATTGCTCATTTCTATATTCTTTAGCTAAGTATTGAGTTCTTTTATTTTTAGTCTCTTTTTTTTAAGTAATGAAAGCGTATAAGATTACACATTTTCCCTTGAGCACAGTTTTCTCAGGATTTGTTGTGATTTTTTTTCTCCCTTTATTGCTTTCTGACAGTTTGTGGAACCCAGGCCCTGCTTTGAAATCCCCTGTGTGCATCATGTAGAGAAGTCAGGAAAGTCTGGTCTCAGGAATCAGCAGCAGCCCTGGAGCCAGATGTGCACTGTGGCCCCTGGCTTTGAAAGACACTCATCCACTTGCCTTAAATTATAGCTTTCTAGCTCAGACAGTTTTACATACAATTCTCAATCTGTCAAGCTTATGCAAGTCATTTGGGAAGAGTATTTGGCAGAAAGCAGCGTTCAGAAAGGCAGCCCACAGAGATTGCCTTGCGGGGCAGCAAAGACAAAGACCTTTTGGAAAAGCTATGAAAGATATCCCTTAGGTTTTCAGTATTTTACGTTTGCACACCTTGGCAATTGCCACCTATTTTACTCATATGGGACTGTCCATCAGATATAGATTTCTTTCCTTTTGTTTTTTTTTTTTCCAAAATAGACCAGTTTGTAAACATGGGCATTTTTTTTCTCTTTTTGAGGTTAATTCTGTATGTTTTTCCCGGAAATTACCGAGCTTCAACAATTCTGTATTTTTAAAACTCCATGGTCTTTACTTCAAGGGAGACATACTGCTTATTCTAACATTCTCTATTATTTTAAAAATATTGATGGTAATTAATACCATGTGAGATTTAATGCCACATAGTCCACAACTTACAAAAGTAGCTGTATTTCAAAATCCTGAGCATCAAGAATACATCAAGAGGGGCCCACACAGAATTGATGCTCCGCCCTCATTTACTGCAGTTTTATTCTCATCTAGCTGTGAAAAATTCAGACTTGACTGACACGGCAAACAATAGGGAAACAAATCTTTAGTTCGCCAATCATTTTTGCTGAAATAACTAAGTTCAGGCTGCCATTAAAAAGTAATAACAGAACAAAGGAATGATGAATGACTATTACTGTGAAGTTGTGCTCTTTCAAAAGCATGGTCTCAACAAGTTTCTCAATCTTGCATGCAAGAGAAACTTCTAAGGAACAAAGAAGCAATACAGGATGCCAGAAGACATTTATTTAAATGTCACTTATGCATTGGGTAATGAGAATTGAAGGAGTTCCATCTGAGATAATAAACCAATTTTTTTGCGAAAGAAGATGAAGCAATTAATTATTCAAGGGCAATAACTTCTCCTTGGACTTCATTTTCACAGACCACATTTACCCACATTTACCCTTAGCTGTTGGAATAAAAAACAGATGGTACACTACACTCATTTGTACCTACTTAAAGAAGACACCAATTGTAATTCAATTCAGGAACTCTTATTTTGAGTGTCTGTTATTCTCAAAGGAATAACATGCCTGGCATGGGGATGCCATCTGGGTGAGGTGGGCTCCCTGCCCACCCACTGTGATAATGGTGGTATTTGAACAGGCTGTGGTTCCAGCAAGGTCAGAGTGACAAACAGGGGAGGCATTCTTCAGCTCCCCAGCAAAAAGAAGCTTCCTCTGCCTTTCTCTGGGATACCTGGGCTCTGCCATTCTGATGGCAGCTCTAGCCCACAGTGGCTTCATGTCTGAAGGGGCTGTGGCATCAGATGGATTCTACAGCAGGAGGCTGATAAGCCACAGGCTTATCAAAGGGATCCCAGGCTTACTTTGTTTTTTTAAAAAAATTTTGTTTCAATAATTTTAGGAGAACAGGTGGTTTTTGGTTACGTGGATAAGTTCTTCAGTGGTGATTTCTGAGATGTTAGTGCACCCATCACCCAAGCAGTGTACACTGTATCCAACGTGTAGTCTTTTATCCCTCACCCCCTCCCAACCTTCCGCCCTGAGTCTCCAAAGTCCACTGTATCATTCTTTTTTTTTTCTTTCTTTTTTTGAGATGGAGTTTTGCTCTTGTTGCCCAGGCTGGAGTGCAATGGCGCTATCTTGGCTCATCACAACCTCTGCCTCCTGAGTTCAAGTGATTCTCCTGCCTCAGCCTCCCAGCTAGCTGGAATTACAGGCATGCACCACCATGCCCGGCTAATTTTTGTGTTTTTAGTAGAGACGGGGTTCTGCATGGTGGTCAGGCTGGTCTCAGACTCCCGACCTCAGGTGATCCGCCCCCCTCGGCCTCCCAAAGTGCTGGGATTACAGGTGTGAGTCACCGTGCTCGGCCCACTGTATCATTCTTATGCCAGGCTTGCTTTCTAATATTCTCCTGAGGAAACTGTTGCTGGAAGGAAGGATTCTTAGAATTGAGTTTGGTCATCATTCATCTTTGCTCTTAACATTATCCTCTTAGGCTTGCTGGTGGCTGAGGGAAAGATGTCTTAAGGATCTGGAGAAGTCATTCCATATAGTGAGAATGCTGCTGGGCTCTAAGAAGCAAATGATGTCAAGCATGCCCTACTTTGCCAGTTGAATATGCCATTAACTTTCTCTAGGGCTTAACATTCTGAGGGAGTTCTACATGATGAGTTCTGTGTTCTCTTTTAGTTCCAAATACAGGACTTTTGGATGATGTAAAGATGTAAAGCACAAGACTCCCTTTTAGTTAAACATGAAAGGGTAGACTGCATTTACCTATCCATTTTTCTTCAAAAATCCTACGGTATGTGTCAGGGTTCTATTTTTTTTATGTGTTATGAGAAACTAGCTCAGATGATTATGAAGGCTGACAAGTCCCAATATCTGCAGGGTGGATTGGCAAGCTGGAGGCCCACGAGAGCCAATCGTGCAGTTCCAGCCTGAAGACTGGCAGGTTTGAGAGTCAGGAAAAACTGGTGTTCTGTTTGAGTGTGAAGGCAGGAAACAGCTGACGTCCTAGTTCAAAAGAAGCAAGGCAGAATGAATGGCCTTCAGCTGATGGGATGGGACCCATTCACACTGGGGAGGGCCATCTGCTTTCCTCAGTCCACTGATTCAGATGTCAATCTCATCCAAACCACCCTCACAGACACACCCAGAATAATGTGTGACCAAATGTCTGGGCATCCCATGGCCTAGTCGAGTTGACACATAAAATTTACCATGACACCTACCTTTCTTCTGCTTGCTTTGAATCTGAATTGATCTCTTTTTTCATTTCTTAAGGTAGAAGCTGAGATCACTGGTTTGAGACATCTTTTTGTCTAATATAGGATTTAGCATTATAAATTTCTCTGCATCAGTGGCATTCCACACATGTTAAAAATGCATTTTTATGGCCAGGTGTGGTGGCTCACACCTGTAATCCCAGCACTTTGGGAGGCCGAGGTGGGTGGATCACAAGGTCAAGGGATCACGACCATCCTGGCCAACATGGTGAAACCCCATCTATACTAAAAACACAAAAATTAGCTGGGCATTGCGGCATGTGCCTATAGTCCCAGCTACTTAGGAGGCTGAGGCAGGAGAATCACTTGAACCTGGGAGGCAGAGGTTGCAGTGAGCCAAGATTGTACCACTGCACTCTAGCCTGGGTGACAGAGCAAGACTCTGTCTCAAAAAAAAAAAAAGTACTTTTAATTTCAGTTAATTAGAAATGTTTTGTAACTTCCATTTCAATTTCTTACCTTTTTTTTTTTTTTTTTTTTTTTTTTTTTCAAAGAGAGGATCTCCTCTTTTGCCCAGGCTGGTGTGCAGTGGTGTGATTGTACCTCACTGCAGCCTTGACATCCCGGGTCCAAGAGATTCTTCCACGTCAGCCACTCTAGTAGCGGGGACCACAGGCATGTGCCACCATGCTTGTCTCCTTTTTTGTTTATGTGTGTGTGTCTAAAGACAGGGTCCCCCAACTATGTTGCCTAGGCTGATCTCAAACTCTTGGGCTCAAGTGATCCTCCCACCTTGGCCTTCCAAAGTGCTGGGATTACAGGTGTGAGCCAACATGCCTGGCCTGATTTCTGTTTCAATCCATGGATTTTTTTTTTTTTAAGAAATATTTGGGAATTTTCCAAATATCTTGCTTTTATTGATTTTTATTTTAATTTCATTGTATTGGGATAACATTAATATGTATATTTTGAATTATTTTAAAGTTGAGATTATTTTTATGGTCCAGATTATAGTTCATCTAGCTAAACATTCTGTGTCTGCTTGATAAGAATATGTTGATTAGAGGATTCTAGAAATTCAATTAATTAGTTGGTTCATAGTGTTGTTAGCCTTTTATATGCTTATTGATTTTTGGTCTACTTGTTCTATCAGTTACAGGTGGGACAGGTGTTGAAACCTCTGACTACAATGATAGATTTGTCTATTTTCCCCTGTAGTTCTATCAGTTCTTGTTCATATATTTGGAAGCTCTGACATTAGATGGATAAATGTTTAGAATTTTTATGCCCTTTTGAAGAATTGCCTTTTTTTATCATCATGAAACATGACCCTTTTATCCACGGTGATATTTTTGGTTTCCAATTTACCTTGATATTAATATAGTCACTCCAACTTTGCTTTAATTACTGTTAACATGGCATATCTTTCTCACAAGGAGATATATACATATGTATATGTATATATGTATGAATATAACTTATAATTGTGAATTAAAAAGGTGTTTTAAATTTTGATATTAAGTATTTATGTTTTAGGCTGATTTCAGATATACGATTGCCTATTTTAATAAAAAGTAAACATTATTGTGTTACCAAAAAGTAGTTATAAAAAAAGTATGTTTTCCCTTTCCACTATTTTAAACACACACACACACACACACACACACACACGCTTATTTTGACTTGTAAACTGAGAAAGATGCAAAATTGTCTCTCATGAAAATAGTCAAAGAAGGAGGTGGAAGAGATAAAAAAAGTTTGAAAATGTTATTCATGGGCTGGAGAGTCCTGACTGTCCCCTTTGTTCTCCTATTGTTTCACCATCAAAGGCTGGTTGATCCCTCTGCCTTTTGAAAGCATTCAAAAGGAAGGGAAGCTTACGTTTTTTGTCAAGATTATTATCCATTCCAAATCTGAAGCCTCTTTGGAGGGCCTTGCAGTGTTTTGGTTGAAACTTCTCTCTAATAGAGACTCACTGAATGCTACAGCTTCAGAGAAGGGGCTGCGGGCAGCCACCCTGTGGAGCACTTCTTCATATAGGTTCTCTCTTTCCCTAGGAGCTTTTAATTCAATGCAATCTCCTTCTCTGAAGACATGCCTTGTTTGGAGACACTTAGGAGGGTGGCTGCTGGAGTCCTGCTTAGAGACTGTGCTCTGTGCAAATAGGAATTGAGGATGGGAGAGCTACATTACTTGAAAAGACTATTTAAGGCCACAAAGACAGAAATAAAAGTGTGTTTTTAGTCTAAGCTTAGCTTATCTCTTGAGCATGTGTGAATCTTAAAATAGAGGCAGTGGTCTTCTTCATGATGTGGGGAAGTTCTGTTTTTGAGGCTACTGAGTCCTCATCTACTAGGATAGCCTTGACTGATTAGGGAATCTACATCCTTAAACATCTGCCTGATAAATGAATAGGAGACACTCACGTCTAGAGTGCTTTGCATATGTTGATTCATTTATTCTTCACAAAAACCTTGAGTGATTATAATTTTGTTTGCACCTAAAAAGTAAAAAGAGAAAGAGTCTGAGGCTCTGGTAGGTGAAGACTACATGCAAATCTCAGCACTTGTAAGTGTTTAAGGAGGTATTGGAACTCGGATCTGGCTGCCTGCAGGGTTGTGATGTTTTTAGTTTCCTCCTGCAACAGCCATAGGCCTTGCTTTGGGCTGGGGCAAAGACTTTTACAAGACATTGACACACAGGGCCAGGAGATACTGACACCGCATAATAAAGCTGATGATGCAGTAAATTTGTGAGCCTGAGGTAGCAAGACTTTGGCCACCTGGACAGTGGCTGATGGACACCCCAGTCACACAGTTAGCACCTGGGCAGGGAGGATTCTGTTGTTTCCACGTGCACTACAGATTAAAGTGGAGAAGATGAGCACCTCCCTTCCTGAGCACAGGCCCCCGGTGGCCACTGAGGCTCAGAGAACAGCACTGTGTGGCCATGCACTTTTGTGGGTGCCCAGCTTCTCTGACGGTTCCTTCGCAGATCTTTCTGAAACGATACACATTCAGTTTGCTAACATCGAATTCAAGGCCTTGGCCGCTGTATTAGTCTGTTCTCACATTGCTATAAAGAAATAACTGAGACTGGGTAATTTACAAAGGAAAGAGGTTTAATTGGCTCACGGTTCCACAGGCTGTGCTGGAAGCATGATGTCGACATCTGCTCAGCTTCCAAGGAGGCCTCAGGAAGCTTCCAATCATGAGAGAAGGCAAAGAGGGAGAAAACATCTTACACTGTGGGAAGAGGAGTGAGGGTGGGGGAGGTGCCACACACTTCTAAATGACCAGATCTCAGGATAACTCACTATCATGAGGATAGAACCAAGAGGGCTGATACTAAACCATTCATGAGAAATTCACCCCCATCATACAATCACCTCCCACGAGACCCCACGTCCAACACGGGAGATTACAATTTAATCTGATACTTGGTGTGGACACAGATCCAAACCATATTAGCCACAAACTTTTGATTCTTTCTGTGGGAAAAGGGAGGTTGCAAGTGACCTGGGGTTTGAGAACTTTTGAGCTGTCCCAGGATGGGTGGGCTTGGTTTGGGATGGGTGGATGTGTGTGGAAGATGGGTTAGGGAGCACCCAAAGGTGATGTGATGGTTTGGGGTCTATTAGCTAAAAGGAGTGGGATTGTATGTCCTGCTTCAATTTTAAAAAATTAAACCTCAACATGTACACAGCTTAAGGAGTCAAATAGTTCTAATAGATTTGTTATAAATGCATGGTAGGTTTTTCTCTTCATGTGCCTTTCTTCAGAGGCTAACCCTTCTAATTCTCTCTCTCTCTCTCTCTCTTTTTTTTTTTTTTTTGTTTTTGAGATGGAGTCTGACTCTGTCGCCCAGGCTGGAGTGCAGTGGCACCATCCTGGCTTGCTGCAAACTCCACCTGCCCAAAACAAGCGATTCTCCTGCTTCAGCCTCCCAAGTAGCCGGGATTACAGACGTGTATAACCACACCAAGCTAATTTTTGTGTGTCTTTAGTAGAAACGGAGTTTCACCATGTTGCCTAGGCTGGTCTTGAACTCCCAAGCTCAGGTGATTCGCCTGCCTCGGCCTCCCAAAGTGTTGGAATTACAGGCGTGAGTCACCACACCTGGCCCTTCTAATTCTTTTAACTGATGATTTTGGTCTTTATCCCCTTATCTCTAAACATTGCACCTGCTTTGCCGCTTCATGATTTAATTTCCTCCCACTATGGAAAGCTGGGGTTCTGCCCCTGTTTCCTCCTTCCTCCTGTGCTGCACACTGGCCTTCTTTCCAACACAGGCCACCATATCCAGTGGGCACCACCTTACCTCCAGGGAAACACTGGTCACAATGTAGCCTCCTCATCAGCATGCATATTTTTCCTTTCCCACTCAACTCTTTGATTTTCCTGGAAAACCTGTCATTAAGTAGGAGTCCCACATGATAAATAATGCTCCTTTCTGTCCAGCACACACCCCCACTACTTGTTGTTTTCCAAACAACTATGTTAGCCATCATTAGTCAGGTGATCTAAGAACAGCAAGAGCCCGAGCAGAGCTAGAGATTTAGAAAACCATGGCCCGGGTCTAGCCCATTTTCTCCAGGTGGAGATATTTGGAGAATGGGCAAACCAGGGCTATAGGACAGGAGACGTGAATGAGGGCTTTGCTTGCACCATGAGGAAACTTAAGGGGGAAGCATTCAGATGACACCCCCTTCTTGAGGGGCCTGCCCTTATTGAAAATGAGGAACCATCTAAGTCAGCCAGAATTTTCTTTTAATTGTTTTTCATTGTGGTAAGAACATACAACACAAAACCTACTCTCTTAACAGGTATGTACGTGAACAACGCACTCTTATTATTGATAGGCACACCGTTGCACAGCAAGTCTTTAGACCTTGTTTATCTTGCACAGCTGGATTTTACACCTGTTGACATTATACTTTCCCCTAAACCATAGCCTCCCTGGGGTTGCCTTGTCCTTAGGAATAGGGTATACCTGCAGTTTAAAAAGCTGGTTTTCTTGAGTCTTAGATGGTTGAGTCAGTAGAGAGATGGTTCTGCTGCATCCTTTTTTAACAACTGGCTCTGCCAAGAAAGGGAGTGATGACGCTCCCTAGAGGTCACGAGCCACCACAGGCAGCCCACAGCCATGGCCCCAGAGGGGGCTGGGAGCCCAGGAAAGTGAGATGCAGTTCCTTTTCTCCTCCTATGATTATTTATTTTTCCAAGCTTTTATAATTTTTTGTTGATGTATAATTCATATGCAACAAAGTGGACGTATTCAAAATGTAGAATTTAATAAATGTTGACACATGTGTACTGGTGCAACCGTCAGCACAATCAAGATAGTGATGTGTAACTTGCAAGCAAAACTGGCATTGCAGACATGTACACTTATATCCAAGGATGCACATAATATTCCATGTGCACATAATAGGTGGGGGGAAAATCCATTTAAAATTTTAAGTCAGTTTTTTTGTGGAGGCTGCAGTATTGAGTCTGCCAGGAAGATGCAAAGACTTAAGGATTTGGTAACACATTAGATGATTAGCTTAAAAGCTGACCAATATGACAGAGGCCTGTACCAAGCCAAAGGTGCATATTCTCCCCTTCCAGAAACCTCGCACAATTTATGTCCTGTCAATTTTTAAACAGAGCAACAAGAAAATAATGAAACTTTTGACATCTGGTAATTGGGTATTCACTCTTCCTCAGGTTAAAATGTGCTCCATTCTTTTTTTTTTTCAATTTAACTTTTAAGTTTAGCAGTACGTGTGCAGGTTTGTAATACAGGTAAACTTGTGTCATGGGGCTTTGTTGTACAGATTATTTCATCACCCAGGTATTAAGCCTAGTACCCATTGGTTATTTTTCCTGATCCTTTCTCTTCTCCCAGTTCCCACCCTCTGATAGGCCCCCGTGTCTTTTGTTCCCTTCTATGTGTCCATGTGTTCTCATCATTTAGCTTCCACTTATAAGTGAGAACATGTGGTATTTGGTTTTCTGCTCCTGTGTTAGTTTTCTGTGAATAATGGCCTCCAGCTCCATCCATGTTCCTGCAAAGGAGATAATCTCATTCTTTTTATGGCTACATAGTATTTCATGGTGTATATGTCCCACATATTCTTTATCCAGCCCATCATTGATGAGCATTTAGATTGATTCCATGTCTTTGCTGTTGTGAATAGTGCTGCAATGAACATACACGTTCATGTGTGTTTACAATAGAATGATTTACATTTATTTGGGTAAATACTCAGTAATGGGATTGCTGGGTCAAATGGTAGTTCTGGTTTTGGGTCTTTGAGGAATCGCCACACTATCTTCCACAGTGGTTGTACTAATTGACACTCCCAGCAACAGCATATAAGGCCTCATCACAAGAAACCTTCCTGCAATTTCAGCAGAAGGGATACAGAAGCACAGCTCCAAAAACCCAGAGCGATGGCTCATATGCCTACTTCATCTGTTGCTGGCCACTGGATTCACTCTGGGGGATTAAAGAAAACCCTGTTATAAATTTTGCTACTTAAAAAAATTAAGCCCCACTCCTGAAGTGTGAATGTTTTTTATTTGTAAGATGAGGAGCTTGAATTACATGACCCCAATGGTCCCTCCAGCTTAGACATTTGGGGGTTTGAGGTTATACTGCTGGAGTGAGTCCTTTGGTCATGAGATGGAGCAGGGACACCTCTAAGGACCCTGTTGGGTCCCCCAAGCATGGAAATAAAGGAAAAATATTGACTCCCTTCAAGGGAAATTCTAGGCATCTAACTAGCCTTGGAAAGCAAATGAGCAGCTTGATAAGCAAGAAGGTAGTAATAATAGTCACCCAAGCAAGCCAGAGTCACAAGGAGTTTTGGTTCCCTATAGAAACTAAATAATAACATCTTGATGTATGTGATGGACTTGTTTCTCAGAATCTCCAGCAGGTAGAAAATGTTGACCACTATCACATAGACCTCAGAAAAGGGGGAACAGAAGGCTGAACTCGGACCTCCAGTTTTTGTTCTACATTTCTTTTTGCCAGACCTGGAGAGAGTCACACTCACATATGTGCATGGCCTCCATATATTGGTTTACGATTTTGCCTGCAATTTCTGTCTTCCTGAAATGTACTCTTGCCTTTAAAAACTCTTTAAAAACATTGAGGAATTTGAGTCATAAGTGAGGGCTGCCCATACTCCCTGCTTGGCACAATGCAATAAATGCCCCTTTCTCCTGCTGCAAATCTCAGTGTCAGTGTCTGGCTTTACTGTGCTGCATGAGTGGACCCCAGTTCAGTTGGGCTGAACATTCACATAAAACATTCTCTATTACCTCTTCTCATCACAGTAACTGAACGTGACAGTATATCACACAGAAATGTCCATATCAGCACATTTAAAGAAGCCTCATTCAGCCAGGTGTGGTGACTCACACCTGTAATCCCAGCACTTTGGAGGCCGAGGCAGGTATATCATCTGAGGTCAGGAGTTCAAGACCAGTCTGGCCAACATAGTGAAACCCCATGTATACTACAAATACAAAAATTAGCTAGGTGTGGTGGTGTGCACCTGTAATCCCAGCTACTTGGGAGGCTGAGGCAGGGGAGTTGCATGAACCTGCAGGCGGAGGTTGCAGTGAGCCGAGATCATGCCATTGCATTCCAGCTCAGGCGAAGGTGTGAGACTCCGTCTCAAAAAAAAAAGAAGAAGCCTCATTCTCCTTAATTGCTGCAAGGCATTCCACTGTATTGAGGTATTGAACACCTAATGTTTACAAGAAATCGTACCTGTTGTCTGGGGGAAGAAAAATGAGGAGCTGTTGTTTAGTGGGTATGGCATTTCTGTTTGGGAAGATAAAAGTTGTTCTGGAGCTAAATGGTAGTGAGGGCTGTAAAACAATGTGAATATACTTATTGCCACGGAACTGTGTACTGAAAAATGGTTAAAATGGTAAATTTTACGTTTTATACATTTTACCACAGTAAAAAAAATTTTCTGCTCCCTCTTTGCCTCAGGAAAGAAATAGTTCCTGTCCTCAAGAACTTTACACTTTAGAAAGATGGGCACAAGTTAGGAAATGAAAATGAAATCCTAAGTCCCCCCACTGACTGAACAGATTGACTCTTGGTCAAGAGGACCTCGGAGAAACCTTGAAAACTGAGTTCCTGGCCATGGTGGGATGGGAGGTTGGACACACCTTGTCATACCCCCTCACTTCCTCACTTCTGGGCGTTAGGACTTCTTTCCTCAGAGTTAGACAGAAACTAGCCCTTTTGAAAGACTTGCTCCATTACTGATTTCAACCAACCACCTGACACTGCTTCTCCCTTTTGCAGGTTTGACACAACAACTGAACAGCATTCTTTGTTGATAAGAGACCACAAACCATGGAGTGGTCCTTGCCAGTCTACAGAGGCTGTGCGCAGAAGATCTTCTGTTTCACCTTTTGATGCATAGGGCCTAATTGTAATATATTTAAATGTTAACTCTCCACCCAGAAATGAACTTAGGATGCATGTTGCCTGCATGCTAGCCTACTGTAGCCTGTCCATGGTCCCCCTTCATGAATATTCATATCTCCTCCTATAACCTGTTGAATATGTATGTTTGGTCACCCAGTTCAGCATAAATCCCTTTCATTTTTTCCACCTTCTAAGTTCCTGTTTCTGGCTTCTGGTTGGAGGCTGTGCTTCTC
The DNA here is from genome assembly GCF_008728515.1 of Papio anubis. Classification (NCBI taxonomy): domain Eukaryota; kingdom Metazoa; phylum Chordata; class Mammalia; order Primates; family Cercopithecidae; genus Papio; species Papio anubis. The sequence continues at coordinate 7,447,927 of NC_044988.1, read as the reverse complement.
AGCATGTCACAATGGCCTGCAGGCTGCAACCCTTTGTGGGAAATAATGCTCTCCTTTCCAAATGTATGAACCTTGTCATTCTACAGTTGATAAAATGGTATACAGCTATGAGGCAGGATGGGTGGTGAAATGTACTTTAACCAAGGTATGGATACAATTCCCTTAGAAAACAATTCTGGCAGGAGACTCCCCATGGCAGGAAGACAGACACAAAGAAAGGGGGTTGGCCCATCACGTACATGCTTAATACTGACAAAGGCAATGGTGGGTGCTGCACTAGTTGTCAGGCACAAGCTCAGAAAGGACAGTTAGGATGGTTCTCACCTTTGCTTCCAGGTAACAAATAATTCTTTAATTATTTAGATCATATATGAGGAATCCACTCCTTAAATCCATATATGAGGGTCATATATGAGGAATCCACTCCTTAAAATTGATTTCAGATAGTGGTTCTTGTGTCCAGATGTTAGAGAGGTTTCTAGCCATCTCTAGTTATATCACTGACTCAGTTTCATACCTCCCTTCCCTTTGTAGCTCACACCATATCTAGCTGATTCACTTTTACATAGGAACAAACTCCATACTTGGAAGTGTTAACCTGGTGATATGCTTTTGCATAAAGTGCACATGCTATATACTAAAGAAATGATACTGAAACATCTAGACAGAGGGAGAGTTCATGTTGATTTTTTGGTTTTCCAATAATTTCATAACATTGATGTAGGTATTCAAAGTCTTTGGAATAATTTGGGGTAGATAGAATTGACTTCAGAATTGGAAGTTATGCTCCACTGTCTGCCCGTCTGTTTAGTTATCATCTATCTCTCATCCCTTTCCTTAGAATACTCTTCCCCGAGGTATGCATGGCTAGAGCCTTCACCTTCTCCACGTCTTGGCTCAAATGTTACTTCAGTGAGACCCAACCCACCTCCTATTTAAAATTGCAAGCTTCCTCCCTAAACACCTTCTTGTGGATTCCTACTGCACTTTCCCATCACCATAATCACCCTCCAATATACTCCAGAATTTACTTTTCCTCTTACTGTTTATTGTCTTCCCACAAAAGAATACAAGCTCCTGTTCTGTATCATTCCAAAAGTTAAGCCAAGTTCTAAATTAGTGCCGATTACCTAGTGAATTCTTATTAAATATCATGAATTAATCTCTTAAGTTTTATTGATCTACCATCTTTTCTGTGCAGATGGTGTATTTTAATGTTTTGGATCTACTACTGCCAGAAGAGGCCGTTGGCTGTGCTGGTTGATTTTTGCAAAGAGGATAACTGTGCTGCAAACATCCTAACACAAAAGTGACCACTTTCAGTAAACATTCTCATCAGTGCACTGTTTATCAACATGCTGTATTACCTCTCAATCAAAAAGAAAGTCCTGCATCTACTTTCCTCTTCCAGCTACTACCTTATAGCTCCAATCTTCTTTAAAACCAGAATTCTCAAAACCCTGCCCATTCCCACCATCTCCACTCTCTTGCCTCTATTCATTGATCAGAAGGTTTAATGTGGCTTTTCCCCACTGCCGTGGAACTGGCCTTCCCCGGGTTCATAGGTCAGCTCCCAACCCTGTGGTCCCTGTCTGCAACGCCCTATCTTCTTTTCTACCTGACTTCTCCGTGGTGAAGCTCCTCAGAGCAGGAGTTCCATCTTCTCTGTTCTCTATTCTGTGGTAATCTTCATGAATTCAAATACCACCCTTATGTTAATAACTCTAAAATTGTACCTGTAGCTCTCAGCTCTCCACTGGAAGCCACACTAGCGTACAGTACAAACAAGCTTTATACCTCCATTAGGTTTTTGTAGATAGCTCATGTCTAACTCTTCAACACAGAACCCTTGAGTTTCACCCCCAAATGCCCTTGTCTCATGCTGAGATGAGGAATCTCAGCAAAGGGTACCACCATCCTCTCAGTTCTCAAGCCAAACACCTGGTGTTAATACCATCCCTAACAGGTGAATAAGGACCCTCAAGTGCATTTCCCATAGAAGATTGAATCAGCTGCATCTTCTGGCTCTAGGGCCACTAGCTGAGCCTGCATCAGCAGCACCTGTGCTAATCTCCCGCCCGCTCATTAGTGCCCACATTCCACACTTGCCACTCTTCAATCCAAGCTCCACCAAGCTGCAAGAAAGCTCCTTTTCAAATACAATTCAGGTGACATCCTTCGCTTAAAACACTCCTGAGTCCTTCTCAGCAAACGTGGAATACATTTCACTTTTTGTTATGATCTCTGCAGCTCTCTCTCTCCAGAGCCTCTGTGCTATCTTCCTCCTAGATCATCATTCTCCAGATACAATGTTGGCTCGTAGCTCCTTGAACATCATACGCTCTTTGCCGGCTCAGGGACCTCACACATGCTCCTCCATCTGTGTGGATCTTGCTGCATGACCAGCTTCTTCGATAGCCTTCCGTCTCAGTTTCAATGTCCTGTGTATCTTTGGAGTGCCCTTTCCTGACCACCTCAGCATACCACTCACTGTGGAGACTTCCTACGTCAGTCCTGCATTGTTTCTTTCTAACACATACTATAACTTGCAATTATTCCATTTGTTTACTGGTATTTTATTGTCAGTCTTCACCTCTGGAATACAAATGCATGTAAGCCTGGAAGGGCTGAGGCAGAGTCTCTGTTCCTTGCTGAATCCCCAACCCCAAGAACAGTACCTGACGTGGACAAGGCGCTCACTAGATAGCTGTTAAATGGATAACGTTCCACAAAAGCTTCACTGTCAGAAAACATAATCAGAGCTCTATATTGAGTTTCACATTTTATAAGCTGTCAGAAATATTTTTATTTAATTTAAATCTTTTAAGAGACGGCTGCAGCAGAAAAGCAGCAATTATAATAGCACTCTCAACCCAGAAGGGACACCAAGCTTTTAGATTGTGAGAAACAAGAATAATTTAAAATTGGAAAGGAAAAAATAAAAGTGTGTGTGTGCAGCAGGTATGGGCACAGCAAAACAATCAGTGAGTTGAGTTCAGTTATTTGTGAAAAGTATCTATCATGACCTCCTACCCTAGCCATGATTTTGGACGTTCCACGATTACATAGAATGTGTTTTGTGAAACTTATATAAACACTTAGGTTAAAGTGTGTCACGTAAAACAGATACATTAATATATCTCTGGTATATTCCTATGATGGAATGCTTTTCAGCCTTAAAAAGGGATGCAATTCTAACCTACTACAACCCAGATGAGCCCTGAGGCCATTATGCTAAGTGAAATAAGCCAGTTACGAAAGAACAAATTTTTTTTTATTATTATTATTATACTTTAAGTTCTAGGGTACATGTGCATAACGTGCAGGTTTGTTACATATGTATACTTGTGCCATGTTGCTGTGCTGCACCCATCAACTTGTCAGCACCCATCAACTCGTCATTTACATCAGGTATAACTCCCAATGCAATCCCTCCCCCCTCCCCCCTCCCCATGATAGGCCCCGGTGTGTGATGTTCCCCTTCCCGAGTCCAAGTGATCTCACTGTTCAGTTCCCACCTATGAGTGAGAACATGCGGTGTTTGGTTTTCTGTTCTTGCAATAGTTTGCTACATGGATGCAGCTGGAAAGAACAAATATTATGACTCCACTTAAATGAGGTGACTAGAGTAGTCAAATTCTTAGAGACAGAAAGTATGATGATGGCTGCCAGGGACTGAGAGGTGGAGAATAGGGAGTCAGCATTTAATGGGTACAGAGTTTCAATTTTGCAAGAGGAAGAAGTTGTGGAAATAGATGGTAGTGACAGTTGCACAACACTATGAATGTTCTGAATAGTACTCAATGGTACACTAAAAATAGTTAAGTTGGTGAATGTTATATTATGTGAGTTTCATTGCAATTAAAAAAAGCACCCCCCCTCTCACAAACTTCCAACTTCATTCTTTACTTGGTACCCTCATTCTCTCTTATCTCTCTCATGACTTTAATTTTACATTTTCTTACTGTGTTGCATACATTCATTTGACTCAGCTTGAATCTTTTCTGGAACTAAATATAGAATGCATATCTTTTAAAAACTTGCACTGAACTGATGTCAGATGTGCTGGAGTAGAAAGGAAAATGCCACCTTTATGGATGAAAATTAGCCACTGATTCCACAAAGAGAAGCTTTAACAGTAGGGACTCATATGTTGGTGACAAAGGATATTTTGCAAAAGTTCTCTTTTTAACCTTTAAGTTCAGGGGTACAAGTACAGGTTTGTTATGTAGGTAAATGTGTGTCATGGGAGTTTGTTTTACAGATTATATTTCATTACCCAGGTATCAAGCCTAGTACCCATTAGTTATTTTTCCTGATCTTCTCCATCCCTCCGCCCTCCACCCTCCACCTTCTGAAAGGCCCCAGTGTGTGTTGTTGCTCTCTATGTGTCCATGTGTTCTCATCATTTAGTTCTTTTTACAAAATGATGAATATACAGTCCCATCATGTGAACCGGAAACTGGTGAAGCTGGTGACCTCAGAACCAGTTTGAGGGTTGCGGTCTTGGAACACCAATGATTACAACTGTCATCATTGTCAGCTGTAATCTGCTCTCAGCTCCTGAGGGGCGAGGGACCTCCATAAATGCTTGTGGACTGATAAATAGGATGACGTCTTAATGGCATGCATGCTGATTTTGTGATGCAGGTGATTAGAGAAAAGATGGTAAGCAATTAATACATTTGATGGCAACTGGAATTGTGTTCCCCTCCTAAGCAACGGTGTGTGGGCAGCCTCTGGTACAAAGAGAGGAACTTTGAGAAACAGGGTGCAGGCTGCTGTGTTGATGATGCTCAGGGAGTACACAGACCCGCCCTCCATGGGATGCCCAACCAGATGTGCTCCTCGACATGGTCCCCAGCCTTTCCTCTCTGCTCTTGGGACCATACCCCATCCAGTAGCAGAAAGCTCAACTGCTGCTCCCAGTGTCAGCATGGCTCTCATGCGTGTACTGCAAGTCCCTTCGAATTCGGCATCTTTATACCAGTGTGTGCTCCATGATGACGGTTCTGTCTCTTCTGGCTTTGAATTACCAAAGCAACAACAACAACAACAACAAAAACCCTTTCTATAGTGTTGCTTGAACATATTTATGCATGAAGTCATCCTGTGCATTTCTCATTCGTTTGTAGCAATTAACACTGCATTGCTGACATCAAAATGCAATTATTAAGGAACAGGGTGGGAACTGAAGTTGTTTGGTGGTGCTAGTTCGCTACTTGGGCGATCTATTAGAAGATGCATATAACGTGCATCTTAGGAAACAAAAGGGCACCCTGGAAATGGCCCAGGTAGAGGATTTTGCTCTTGGGCCCAGACATTTCTGCTGAGCAGCCCCGTCCCTCATGACCCAACAGTGGGAGGGGCTTCTTATGACGGAGGCGACCTCCCTGGAGAGGTCACAGCCTGGCCTTTATGAAAGGCAACATTGGGACTTTTCCTCGGTTGAAAATAAAGTGTTATTTTTGATTTTTTAAAAATCTGTTTCTGTTGGAAAATTGATTAGAAACTAGTGGCTGTTGGCTCTCTGAACAGGTATTCATAAGACATCGCTGGCATTTCCAAGTGGCTCCTTTGGTTAGCTTTTTCCCTCCATTTGGCCACGCTGCACCTTTTGTGACCCACATGGTAGGTGCTGTTTCTGCTGTTAGCAGAGGATGTGAAGAACAGGCTGACAGCCTTGGTTGCGCTTAGGCCTTAAGCCCAAAGTGAGGATGTTCAATTAAGATGTTTTAAAAACGTGACAGCCTCTTAAAAAATGACTGCTATATAGAGAAAACAATGGACATCACAAGAGGCATAACTCAGGGCTGGGGGGATTGTTCTGGCTTAGATCGGAGAGTCATCAGGCATACAGGCAAAGGTGACCTCCGAAAGAGAAGGAGGACTGTTAGGTTCTGAATGGAACAGAAGGAGGTCAGGGAGTTGTAACAGCATGTGCAAATGCCAGGACTGTGAAGGAAAGGGCTGGGTGCACTGGGGGCAGAGGTGCTGGGAAGTATGACTGAGGAGGAAGAGTCCCTGTTTTTAGTTTCTGAGTTCCTACCAGGGTCTTTTCTTAGATTAACCCATATAATCTTCACAAAATTCCTAGAAAATCATTACGATTTGTATCCCCATTTTACAGATGAGATGACTAAGGCTTGAGAAGTTAAGCAAATTTCCCAGGTCACACAGCTGGCTCGTGGTGGAGCTGGGCTTTCTCTCCTGGATACTGCAATGCAGGTGATTAGCCACGAGTCCCATGCAGGGATGGTGCAGAGCCTGAGGGAGCACATGCAATGGTTTACACGTGCATTTGTTAGAGGTCACTCTGGCTGCTGAGTAAATAATGGATGAGAGGCCGGGTGCAGTGGCTCATGCCTGTAATCCCAACATTTTGGGAGGCTGAGGTGGGTGGATCACTAGAGGTCAGGAGTTCAAGACCAGCCTGGCCAACATGGTGAAACCCTGTCTCTACTAAAAATACATGGTGGTGCACACCTGTAATCCCAGCTACTCGGGAGGCTGAGGCAAGAGAATCGCTTGAACCCAGGAAGCAGAGGCAGCAATGAGCCAAGATCACGCCATTGCACTCCAGCCTGGGTGACAAGAGCGAAACGCCGTCTTAAAATAATGATGATGATGATGATGATGATAACAATAATAATAATAATAATGATGGATAATGATAATAATGGATAAGAGAGGGGTAAATGGGGCCAGTTGGGAAGTTTTGCGAGCCAAGCGGGAGATCACTGGGGGTGAGAACATGAGGGCTGTGACGGGGAGGAGGGAAGTGGGTGTGACTGGCATACACCTGGCGGTAGACCCAGCGCTGGAGAGACATCCAGATGCCTTTCAATGCTCTGCGTGGAGCCCGTAGGTGAAGGACAGTGACGGCAGAGATCAGGGAACGGAGGCTGTGGAGGGAAGACAAGGTGCCCAGGTTTGAACTTGACGAGTCTGAGATGCTTGAGGAATGTCCACGTGGAAATGCTACCCTCTCTGTAAGTATGTGACAGCCACAAGAAGTGCGGACCCAGGGAACATCAGCACAGATTTAGGAGTGACTGAGACCACAGGAGAAAATGTAGAGGCAGAAGAGGACAGACGCAGGACTGACACCAGGCAGTGAGCAGAGCTGCCCGGCAAAGTACCTATGGCCAGAAAAAGAGTGGCTTAGGGACATGACCAGGGACTAGCAGCATGGAGACTTGGCAGCAGCCTGACTCGTGGGGAGAGGCAGCTGACCCTGGTCAGCACCGTGCGAGGTGACCTGACGGGCTCCTCCAGAACCTGCACCCGTTGGTCCATCTGCCTTTCTCTGACCCAGCAAATTCTCAAAGGGCCTGACAGTGCCTTGACGTGCGGGGCAACCCCTTCCAGCCAGTGGGCTTTGGCCTGTTTTCTCCTCACTATATGCACCAATATTACCCCATTTTATGGTTGAGCAAATCGGGGCACTAAGAGTCAAATAACTTGCCCTCTGTCCTGTGCTGGTGGCCAGCTGGGAGTTGGTCTCGGCTCTCACTGTTCCTACCCAGCACTCTCATGTATGTTAGAACAACACCTTGGACTCCATGCATGTGAACTGTCCTTGGAAAGTCCTAGAACTCCTCCAGTGTTCAGCAATTCTGTTTTCCCTTTTGCTCTGACTCTCTTGTGGGGAATCCTTTACTAATTGCCTGTCTACCTTTCTCCATCCGCCTCTGGGTTTACAGGGGTGCCACACACACACACACACACAATGATATACCTTACACATTATTATCCACATTACTAAACATACATCCACATTATATTTCACATACCACATCCACATTTTCATTAAATACTATTATCCACATACATACTCCATGTGACCTAGTCATATTCCATACAACACCTACACATTACATTCCACACACATACACTTCACATAGCTCACATTCATACAGAAAACTCATAAGACTTAATATTATATACACTCACATTTAATAAATACACATTCATACACATATGTTCCACACATTTACAGTCATACACCCACACACTCACATTCACACACATATGCCCACACACTCACATTCACACACATTCACACACACTCATACACGTTCACACACATACACACACACTCACACATTTATAGTCATACACCTACACACTTTACATTCATACATATACACTCCATTCACACACATATAATTTTACACATTAGATCTAACATAATGATATGTATCTTACATTACACTCCATTATACATTTTATAGTCACATATTCATACACCTTACATTCACATATACACTCTTACATTCACATTAGCCATACACCCACATTGTGATTCACTATTATACTCATAATTTCACCTACATTCACACATATACTCACATTCACACACACACATCAAACATATATACCTGTGCTCACACACATGCACTTAACCCCCACACACCACCCGTACATACACAGATACTTTGCGTGTGTAGTTTACGTATACTTTTTATTAATTATGTTTAGTTACAAATCTCAGAACCCATTTTGTGAGGAGAAAAATACACATTCTCGTATCGCCCTTGCCGTAAGTGTTGCCTTATACAGTAAATGGGTCTTGAGAGTTGAGGGAATTCTTCATACACCCTAATTGATGTGCTGAAGCTCTGCTCTGGTTTGAGAATGTGCTCTGAATAAATTGACGAACTTTGCTTTCTTCACAAAAGACACTTGATTGGAGGTTGCCATCTAATTATTCTGAAAATACCATGGGCTACAAACTTTAGATGACGCTTTTCTGCCCAGATGACTAAGGTTTTTCAACCCTGTCATATCTCCCAGAATAGAAGGAAGAATTTTCTCTTATTTAAAGAACTATAGCCAATAAAAATAAGTTGATTAATTTAATATAATCCATATTTAAATTGAGCTGGATGATAATTCTTAGTGTTGCAGTGTAACAGTGTAACTGAAGGGCGTAGATCGTTGTTTAGAAGAGAATTTTATATTACACAGATAAAATAATTTACTGGTGATTTTAAACAGTCATAAAAGGAGATATGAAAAGTGTTTTTTATTGCTTTTTTAAAAACCACACATTCATGCAATGTGTATGTATGTGTGCACATGTGTAAAATTCTGGTAGAATAAAACACGTATATAAAAATGTCTTTAACAAAATGATAATCCCACCCTATGGAGATCTCTTGTGCAGCATGGTGCCTATAGTTAATAATAATGTATTGTACACTTGAAATTTACTGAGAGCAGATCTTAAGTATTCTCATCTCTCTCTCTTTCTGTCTCTCTCTCTCTTTCTCACACACACACACACACACACACGGAAACTCTGTAAGGTGATAGGTTAATTAGCTTAATTGCAGTAATCATTTCAAAATGTATCAAACCATCACATTGCACACCTTAAATATACACAACTTTTGTCAATTATACGTCAATAAAGCTTGAGAAAATGATAATCATACCCCAGGTGACTTTTTTTTTTAACATCACCATTTGCATATGGGATTAGTCCAAGTACATAAATTTATTTGATTTGAGTCTTACTTTCACCAAATTAGCTTGATTTAGTGTGAAAACTGACCAATTTTACTGGTAGTTTGGAAGCTGGTAAAAATTACAGCTTTTAGTTTGAGTGTGTGAAAGAAACTTTTGTTTTTCAATATGCCAAATATATTTATTTTTAACTCAGGAAAAAAACATTTTTCTTAAGCTTAAGCATGATGTATACTTAAGCAGAATTTGATAACCTACTTGGATTCAACAATGGTTTTAAACCTGAGATTGGTCTCCCCTCATTCTTAGTCAAAAGTGTCTATGACGTATAATATCTTTATTTTTTAATTGCATTTTCCCGGTTGCAAGAAGAACAGGAGAAACCGGGAGGTGATCTGCACGCCTCACCAGCCTGCAGTCCCAATTAGGATAAGTGATTGCTCTTGCCTGGTCCTGAGTTCCAGCTGGCATGACTGAAGGGCGTTGCTGACTCCATCTTAGGCTTAAGGCACATTGGCGTTTGTGCTTGATGGTTGAAAATGTGCTTTTAACATCAAGTAACATTTTCATTTTCAAAAATAAAAATTGTCCTCTTTCCTAGCTGCTCAATTTGCTTTGTAAAGCTAGGGAAACATAAATGGGCATCATGACCTGAGCTTTACAATGTTAGGAACATTTTAACATTATTTGTGGCTTGTCTAGGAGACTTTCTTTTAAAGAGAAAAGAATGCGACTGATTAACGAACAAAAATAGCTTATGCTTCACACAGGTGACTGTTCTAGAATGTTGTGTTTCTTTCTAAACCCATGCCTGGGGGAGATGGTTCCAAGATAGTCATGAAAATGGAGAACTGGATTCTATACCCCTATATTTCTACAGTCTTCTAGATATTTCTAGAACCTCTTGTTAAGCCTCCATAATATCCTCAATTCTGTTTCCTGATGCTTTTCACTACACACATTGCCCAGGTCTGCTCATCTGCCTTGGAGCTCACTGGGTGACAGAGGGGATTAGAGAAATTGCTGTTTTTGAATGCTGGTTGTGCCAAAATAAGGTCAAATGTGTTTTTAGTGCAGTAGTAAAGCTCTACATCTTTTGAGCTGGGTGATTTTGGACAAGTTACTTAACCTCTCTGTACCTGGTTTCCACGTTATTAAAATGAAAGGACAATGATAGCTTCCTCATAGAGCCGTCGTGGAATTTAAACAAGATAATACAAATGCTTAGCGCAATGCCTCTGCAAAGCAGAAGTTAGTGCGATAAGCTTTTTTCTGTTTGTTTCACTCTTATAGTGCCAAGAAAGATTTTCTGAAGTGGCAACAACTAGCACGAGCCCTGACTCTGGGATCCTCGTTTACTGTCCGTGGTGCAATGTGCTGATACCCAAATCTCGTGTGCAATCAAACACAAGGCAGACAGATGCCAGCGAGGTGCTGCGGGACGGGGAGCCAGCCTGCTCTGCAACCCTCCCACACCTTCATCTCTTCCAAGTCAACACTTGCGAAAGGCATCATCACAACGTCAAGGTTTTTGCACTCACTTATATGAGCCAGGGCTCTCAAAGCTGCCTATTTAGAAAGGAGACATACTGAGATATAAAAAGCTTCAGAACATAAAATGTTAACTGCAGGCAAATGCCAAATGCTTGTATTCGTAAGAGAATCACATAAAAACAAAAATACGAAAGCTCAGCTTCTGACCATCTTTCCAGGTCTTGGGAAGGCACACTGGTGTTATTAGCCAACAACATATTTTTCTGCTAAAGTGACCAGCCAACACACCTCTGGGACTGAAAAGCATGCAGTCTATTGGGTTCTGCAATTCAAGTCATTTTATTAATTCAGATTATGAATACTAATCAGCTTTTCAAAAAATGTTGTTTTTCCAAGCAGAGTTTTAAAAAGTGTTAAATCTGGGCTATTATGAGGATGGCGATGAAGCACTCCTTAAAAATCTTTACTTACGCAAAACTATTGACAAAACTGTAAAAGAAAAATTAAACAGAGGATGAGGCTTATGAGGCAGGGGACATAGGGCAGCCAAGCAGGCTGCAGATGGACACAATACCAGCAAGCAAAGAAGAGCCAGCTCACATACTTAACATACTTGGAGCCAGAAAATTGCTGCTGCACCCAGGGCCAGGACCTGGGACCCAGCTGGCTCTCCATTTGGCATTCCTTGGTTTCAGACCTGTGATCTTAAAGCAGTAGCAAAGATTACCATAATTGCTGCTTATCCACTGAGATGAGTTTCCTTGTAACAAATGAGATATTATTTAAATTTATTTTAGCTGTTTTGTGGAAATTGCTTTATAACTCCAAGGTGTCATTATTGGTTCATATAGCAACACAATTGCTGTGTGTATTCTCTGTAAAGAAACTGTGAAGGAAATGGGTATGTGTGTCATGGGCCATTAATAATAAATGAGGCAAAAGCAATTTGCTTTGCACATTTGCACATAACCATTTATATGCCCTTGCAGCAGGTGTGTGTGTGTGTGTGTGTGTGTGTGTGTGTCCTCTTTGTAATTGTGCTTTTATACCAGAGATTTCTGCATGTGGCTCCTTTCAAACCTGATTCCCAGTACCTGCTCCAGCATAATGATGCGGTCGTTTTGGGCAAAACATTTCTTTTCCTCCAGGCCTCAGTTTTCTTATTTGTAAATTCAGAACTAGCTAGATCCTGAGGCCCTTTTGCACCCCTAAGCCTGTGTCATGCAGGCTGTCCTGCCTGCCCACTCAGCTGTGTGAATGCCGGGACCCATTTCCACAGTCACCAGAGGAGGGCCTGCCTACAAGCACAAGGATTTCTTTATCCACATCATAGCTTTGACACATTTTCTCTTAGCCACAGCTTCCTATCCCAGATGGAAATTTCTGTACAAAATTTAAGAAATGATTCCATAACTGAGGTTTTAATAAAACCTCAGGAGAAGTGAAGGTGACCAGAGTCTAGATAATGGGACACAATGATTCGAAGCCATAAATGGCAGTTTTCAGGCAGGACTTTACAAGTTGCTCTTGGCTTTAGGTTTCTCACCCGGAAAAGGTGCAGACACAGCCTCCTGACATTAGCCAGTCACCTGAACACTTTTACTGTGAAGCGAGATGCAGTTTGGGGACGGGTACCGCACATGCTTTGCGCACAGTGACACAGCAACAGAATTTCTGGCCTCAAGAACTCCTAGCTACAGAATGAAAAAGAGGCCCAATCCCCAGCCTTCTGGTGTAACCAAGTCTGTTTTCCAACATGCAGCTGTCCACCAACCCTCACATGTGAGTGCCAATGACAAGGCCCTCCTCCTGGAGCCTTATAGGAGCTGTTTGAAGAACCTGTGTTCACCCATTCCCCTCCTGATTTAGAGGCCAACTGAAAAACACAGGGATTAGAGAATATGTCATTAGCTTAATTACTGGACAAAGTTGGCTTGGAAAATGTGGTGAAGATCGGCAGTCCCCATGGCCCTGGGGTTCAGGCCTGAATTAGGCAAGGTGCATGCATACACCAGGACACAACCCCCTGTGTTACTCGGGGCAAGCAGACCTGAAGGTGTGGGATCAACGATTTCTTCCCAGAGCACCTGCTTGACACATGACTCCTGAGCCCAGCAGGAGAGGCTGGCAGAGTAGGCAGGAGCTCTCCATGAGGAATCCTGAGTCCAGGAAAAGAGACTGAAGTGTCCCTCTGACCTCTCAGCACCATATTGTTTCCTCAAGCCTGCCTTATAAATTTCCTCCATTCTGACCTGGCCGCTGCAGACCAACCCTCCTGTGGTCCCAGAGAAGGGATTTGAGCCCCTGCATTAGTAGTTGCCTTGCTGTTTGTGTGAAGCATCAACTCAGATCCTCTGTGTTTGGTGCAAAAAGATTTCCAGAGAGACGTATCCTCCTCCTCTGTCTTATTTGCCATTCTGCTTTGACCACCATCTGCCTCAGATCCTCTGTGCACACCTCTTCTTTTATGTATCTCTTTGCTTTGTGCATCTTGGCTCACCCTGGTGCTGTATATAGCACAAGATTGGTTTGCTTGGGCATTTTTTTTTTCAGATGGAGTCTTGCTCTGTTGCCCAGGCTGGAGTGTAGTGGCCTGACCTTGGCTCACTGAAACCTCTGCCCCATGGGTTCAAGCAATTCTCCTGCCTCAGCCTCCCTAGTAACTGGAGTTACAGGCACCCGCCACCACCATGCATGGCTAATTTTTGTATTTTTGGTAGAGTCAGGTGTTGCCCAGGCTGGTCTCAAACTCCTGACCTCAAGCAATCTGCCTGCCTTGGCCTTTCAAAGTGCTGGGATTATAGGCATGAGCCACCGCACCTGGTCTGCTTGAGCAATTTTTAAAAAGTAATGGGTTAATTATCTTTAGATTTCATTTCATCTATTTACATTTTTGATGTGAAAAGCATGTTTAGTCTTAGATCTGCCATTTTTATGGTATTTTCGTCTGAAAGCTTCCATTTTTGCATTTTGCTATTTGATCTGTGCTTGTTTTATGTATAGAGGATTGCCTATGTCTGATTTCTTTCAGAAAATTTGGAAGTCATCTATCTACTGAAAAAAAATCAAAATATTTTACACCAACATATATTTCTTTGACTTATTTTGAAATGGCTGCCAGAGGGCTAGAAAACAGAAGTGACTCTGCAAGCCTGGCTTTCGTGGGGGGAAATTTGCATCCGTAAATAAGCTGCATTAATACGGTTGAGCTTTGCCTTGCCTGGATCTAGGAAAGACAAACTGAGTCTAACACCTTAAATATCTGAAATAAACACTTACCTTCTATTCTCCCTGAGGTCTGCTATCTGTGAGGCTTTATCTACATAACAAGACCACCTTTACCAGCTAGGCCTCCTTTTCTCCCCTTCCAATACCCTGTCCTGCCACTAAAACCTGATTTACTGCCATAACCTGCTTTTGGTTATGCTCTGAGCCTGCAATCTTTCTCCCAACTCAAGGTAGTATAAAAGCTTCTGAACCCCACTGATGGATTGGGTCTTCATTCTGAAGCCTCCTATGCAGACATGTTAAATAAATTTGTATATATTTTCTCTATTAATCTATCTTTTTGAGTTAATTTTTCAGTGAAACTTCAGGGGTCCAAGGCCTCTGCCCTGTTAAAGCAAGATAAGTATGGCTTGAGAAGGACTCTGGTACTTCTATATTTGAGTCCTTGCGGATGAACCATAACCTCACTTGATAGAAAAGATTGAAAACCTAACTTATGAGTATGTCCTGTAACAATGACAGAGTATTGGCCAATCCCAGCAGCCATACTTTAACCACTCATAGACTGCCGAGTGTTCAAACTGTGTTGAAATAAGACAAACACCAACCCGTAACCAATCCTGGTGTTTCTGTACATCACTTTCCTTTTTTTCTCTATAAATTTGTTCTGACCACGAGGCATTCCTGGAGTCTCTCTGAATCTGCTGTGATTCTGGAGGCTGCCTGATTCATGAATCTTTGTTTTTTTCTTAATTATACTCTGTTAAATTTAATTTGTCTGAAGTTTTATTTTAACAGATCTGGCATTAGAGGTGGGATTCGAAGTAAAACTCTGGTGACCCCCAGGAACACTAGGTGACCAGGCAAGGTACCTGTGGAGCCGGTTGTGCTCACTACTCTCTTGATTGTAACTCGAGGTCATGGGTGAGTTTTCTCTTGGATTCCGAGCTCCACTAACTTGTGTTTTGAGCTCTCTGAGTTTACTTGAGGAATATTTAGATTGGACTGGGTTTAAGATAGAATTGGATTTGATAATTAACTGGATTGGATTCAGTTAGAGGCTTTGGACGTCAGGTAGTACCTTATTTTTAAAGTGGGTTCATCTCAGTCCAAGAAGTCTGGGACTCCACTTTCTGAGATGGTAGCTAGTATCATGTATAAAAATTATGGGCCCGGAACGTGTACATTTTTAGAAAAATGGGTTAACCTCACTAAAAAAAAAAAAAAAAAAGCTTAGAATTAAGATGGCCACAATGGGGAAGTTTTAATTTGGATAAATTTATTTGTTTGTGAGGCATATTAGAAAAGGGGGGAATAAAAACCCCACAAACAGTGGGACATATTCTTACATATTCATATTCATGGGTATGCAGAGGCCTCTAAAAGACTAAATGAATCAAAATTTGCCTCCTTAAAAGATTCTTTGCAAGAAACAAATGAAAAGCTTAAGCCACAGACTAAAGACATGATAAAACTACTCTAACTGAACTAATCTCAACTGTTCCTTCACTTTATCCATCTCTACCTACATACTCGGAGTCCACTAAACTTTTATTTAAATTACTTTTTTTCACCCTGAAGATGATGGAAAAAAGGGAATTTAGGCAGATGCCTTCTGATCAGTCAGGCCTGTCTGCTGTAACTACTTTCACTGCATGGTCTAAAACAGCTTACAGCCATTGTGAAGGACTTCCCTGACCCAAGGAAAATCCTCAAAAATTTACTGAGGAATTTAGAACCCTCCTAGGAGCTTGCTATCTAGGACTTCCTGACATTTACCAATTTGTTCACATGATACTGGGGTTGGTGAAGCTTGGAGATGGATGGCAGCAGGAGAATGGGATAGACCTGAAGAGGATATTAAACATCCCTCCAAAAGTTCCTCAGGGGAAGGATCAAAAGCAGCTAGAAAAATTGCTGAAAACCTCTTAAATTCAATTTCTAACATTTTTCCACAAAAAATCGATGGGTCCATCATCCAATCTTGTGAACAAAAAAAGGATGAACTAGTTTCAGATTACAGAACTTGCTTAGGATCATTGTTTGTGAAACATTCTGGGCTCAAAGTACAGCAAGGAGTATTTCCTGTAGGGACTGAAATGGCATTAAGTGCTCTGTTTATAAATGGACTTGGTCCTGAACTTAGCTGTTTAATTAAAAAACATAAGCTGGGATGAGAAGTTACAGATATGACTGCATTGGTGGCCTTGGCTGAACATTTTGAGAGGACTCAACAGCAAGAAAGAACTCAAAAGGCTAACATGCTTATGACCCTTCAATTATGATACAGCAGTTACGAAGGGACCAAAGGGACCTTCTCATTCTCATTTTAAATCACAACCAAGAGGTCCTAGAACAAGAGTTCTTTATCCCAAGATGTCTGCCTTTATTGCAAACAGTCAGACACTGAAAAAGGGATGTCCACTTTTATATCAGTCCACAAATAAGCCTCCCTATAGGCCAAACTGTTTAACCACAGAGGAAGCCCAAGGTACCTTAGTCCTTCTGATAATAATCAACACTGACAAGGCTCTGAGGGATTCTCCAGTAAATTGCTCCCTGTAATACCTTTGAATGAACATGGAGAAACAGGTTAAAATAAATGGGGAGTCATGTACAGTCCTAGTGGATACCGGAGCTACTCTATCTACCATAAACCCCACTTGAGTAGGCCAACAAATCCCACAGAGTAGAAAGATCATTTCTGTGGTGGGGGTTTCAAATCAAGTTCAAGAGGTTCTCGTATCTGAACCCATCCAATTAACTTAGAGGTTCTTTTCAGAAAAACACACTTTTACTATGTGATACTGCTCCAGCGAACTTGTTAGGGTGATATTTACTTTCAAAGCTAAAAGGGCACACAAAATTTTTTCTCAGAGAGAGAGCTAATCTTAGCATTTCTTGATTCTCCTGAACCAGAATTGTTATGCTGTCTACAGGCAGAAGTTAATAAGATAAAAACTCAGGCCTGTAATACCCCTGATCTTTCCAAAATACCTAAATGCTTATGAGCCTCTTTCCCAACTAATATAGAAAGAATTAAAAGTATGGAACCAATAAAAGTCCAAATAGATTATTCTAATCCTTTGCCTAAATTATTCCAGTATCCACTAAAACCTGAAGCAATTCAAGGGCTCTCACCAATTGTAGAAGATTTAATTAAACAAGGACTCAATCTCATGCACTAGCCCTTGTACCACTCCAATCTTACCAGTTAAAAAACCAAATAAGTGAGGTTGGAGATTTGTTCAAGATGTACAGGCAACTAACAGAATTGTAATACCAAGATTTCCTGTAGTCTCAAATCCTAATACTTTATTATCTAATGTACCCACTTATTCCAAGTGGTTCACAGTAACAGATCTCTGTTCAGCCTTCTTTAGCATTCCAGTTCATACCGGTTTGCCTTTACTTGGAAAAATCAGCGGTATACCTGGACTATAATGCCACAGGGGTTTATGGAAGCCTCTTCATATTTTTCTCAGGCATTGCATCAGGACTTAATAACACAACAGTTTCCTCAAAATTCTACTCTCATTCAGTAAGTAGAGGACTTATTGTTATGCTCTCCCACTGAGTGCTCTGAAATCGACTCAGTTTACCTTTTACAGCAACTCAAATATAAAGGTCACAAGGCTTCAACAGAAAACTTAAATATTCAGAGGAAAAGTCTACTATTAGGGACATGACTTGACTGCTGAAGGGATTTTCCTCTTACCTGAGAGGATAAAAACTATCCAAAGTTTTTCTTGACTTGCAGCCAAAAGACAATTAAGAGGCTTTCTTGGACTTGCAGGATATTGCAGATCCTGGGTTCTGCAATATCACCATTGTGTGAACTCACTGAAAATGCTGTACCAGAGCCTTTACCTTGGGAAGACAGTCACGAGCAGGCTTTCAGTTAAATAAAGTTGGCCTTAGAACAGTCCCAGCTTTAGGACTTCCAAATTACACTAAAACTTTCCGCTTGTTTGTTCATGAGCAAAACAATCAGGCATTCGGAGTCCTTACTCAAGAACATGGTGATACACATAGGCCCATTGCATACTATAGCCTGCAGTTAGACCCAGTCACTAAGCCACGTCCTAATTGTTTAAAAGCAGTAGCAGCAGTGGCCACGCTGGTAGAATCTTCATCAGATTTGGTTTTAGGAAATACACTTAATTTGCAAGTCCCACAAGCTGTGGAAAGTCTATTAAATTCCAACCAAACCCAGCATTTTTCAGTAAGTAGACTAACATCTTATGAATTACTTAACCTTTCTCCTTCTAATCTAGATCTAAAATGCTGTAATCTACTTAACCCTGCTGCTCTGTTACCTCTGCCTGATGATGGTAAAGACCACAGCTGTGTAAGTGCAGTGTCAGAAATAGTGGCCCCTCATATTGATTTACAGGATACTCCACCGGATAATCCTAAATTGATACTTTTTGTGGATAGGCCCTGTGCTAAAAACTCAGAAGGAAAATATCAGGCAGAATATGCTGTTACCGCCCAAAATTAGTTAATAGAGAAGGGAACTCTTCCTCAACTTAAGCAGCCCAACCTGTGGAACTTTTTGCCCTCACCCAAGCTTGTCATATAGCTAAGGACAAATCAGTAAATATACAGGTAGCAAACATGCTTTGAGAGTAGTACATTATTTTGGCATGATATGAAAACTACCAGGCCGGGCGCGGTGGCTCAAGCCTGTAATCCCAGCACTTTGGGAGGCCGAGACGGGCGGATCACGAGGTCAGGAGATCGAGACCACCCTGGCTAACACGATGAAACCCCGTCTCTACTAAAAAAATACAAAAAACTAGCCGGGCGAGGTGGCGGGCGCCTGTAGTCCCAGCTACTCGGGAGGCTGAGGCAGGAGAATGGCGTGAACCCGGGGGGCGGAGCTTGCAGTGAGCTGAGATCCGGCCACTGCACTCCAGCCTGGGCGACAGAGCGAGACTCTGTCTCAAAAAAAAAAAAAAAAAAAAGAAAACTACCGGGGTTTCTCACCTCTAGTGGAGCCCCCATCAAAAATGGACTCCAAGTAGATGAACTCCTTCTGCTATCCTGTTACCATTGCAGACTGCTGTTATTACAATGGAAACTCATACTTGTAGAACTAAACCTAAATATCAGGGAAATGCTTTAGTAGATTTTTATGCTAAATCAGCTACTCACATTGTTAAGATATGCAATCTGAATGAACTCCAGAAGATTAATCCAAGCCGACTTCTTTATGATGACTTATTTCAGAAACAGTGCAATGCACCTGATTTGGAAAAAAAAAAAAAAAAATTGGCTCCTAAAAGGATGTAAGTTTAATGTGAAGCACAGACTCACAGAAGGCCCAGAAAGCTGCCTGGTCCTCCCTGAGTCTTTGAAGCTTCCATTGTTGAAAGCTCTGCACTCCACAACTCATTGTGGAACAGATAAAATGGTCCAAATTATGAAAAAATATTGATTATGAGTCTGACAAGTCAAACATTGGTTATAAACCATTTTAGCAATTTTGGACTCATAATCCTGAAAAAACAACCAAAACTTCAGGTGGTATATATCTACCACCTGATAGACCAGTTGAGCATTTACAGATGGATTTCATTCAGTTGTCACCTTCAATGGGGTATCAGTGTGGTCTTGTAATAGTTTGCATGTTTTCTGGTTGGATAGAGGCCTTCCCATGTAAGAAAGCTAATGCTGTGACAGTAACTAAGAAATTATTAGAAAATGTTTTTCCTGAGTGGGCGTGGTGGTTCACGCCTGTAGTCTCAGCACTTTGGGAGGCTGAGCCGGGCGGATCACCTGAGGTCGGGAGTTCAAGACCAGCCTGACCAACATGGTGAAACCCCATCTCTACTAAAAATACAAAAACAAAAATTAGCTTAGTCTGGTGGCAGGCACCTGTAATCCCAGCTACTCAGGAGGCTGAGGCAGGAGAATCGCTTGAGCCCAGGAGGCAGAGGTTGCAGTGAGCTGAGATTGTGCCATTGCACTCAAGCCTGGGCAACAGAGCGAGACTCTGTCTAAAAAAAGTGAAAATGCTTTTCCTTTATGGGGGATCCCTGTAAAAATTTCCAGTGATAGAGGAACTTACTTTACTGGGCAAGTTATAAAGCAGTTAAATAAGGTGTTACCAACACAGCGGCACTACCATTTTCCCTACCACAAGGCAGTTTTCTGGAAAGGTTGAAAGAACAAATGGCATATTAGAACCTATTGGCAAAGTTAACTGAATCAATTGGGTTGCCTTGGCCAAAGGTACTACCTTTGGCTTTAATGGCAATTAAATTCACTTTCATTGGAAAATATAAGTTGACCCCTTATGAAATAGTCATCGAAAGGCCTATGTCCCTAAATAATACCTCATGCTTCTCCTACTCTCTTGTACTCTGATATGACTAAATATTGCAAGGCTTTAATGTATTATGCCAAAGTATACTTCCACCAGGTAAAGTAAGCTTTTCAAGATCCAGTAACTGAGGATAATCAAACCTTCCATGATCTGGAACCTGGAGACTGAGTCTTCTAAAACTGACATCAGAGGAAAACTGCTCTTGAACCTCACTGGAAGGGCCTACACCAAGTCCTTCTCACCACCTACACTACAGTGAAGCTTCAGGGCCTTGGATCTCAGGTCCATGTCTCACAACTCAAAAGGGCTCCTTCAAACTCCTGGAACGTATACCTGTTGGAGACTTTAAGGTAAAGCTGACCAGGGAAATCTCTCCCTAGAAGCAGACAGCATCCTAGTTGTGGACAGCTTTCCCAAGATCATGGATCAAGACTCGGCTACCATCATGAAAGCCTTATGTATTTTTCTGTTTTCCTCATTTTTTGTTGCCCTAATCCTTTCCTAGAGGAAAACCCATGGCTTTAGCTTGAGCTTATGCTGTAGAACAAAACCAGAGTAACTGTTGGGTTTGTGGGCTAATGCCAAAAAAAATCAAGAAACTATTTCACTGATGCCAATCCCTCTTTGTGTTCCCTGAAACTCCAAGGAAAGAATAAAAAGCTTTTTTTTTTTTTTTTTTTTGAGACAGAGTATTGCTCTGTCACCCAGGCTGGAATGCAATGGCACAACCTTGGCTCACTGCAACCTCTGCTTCCCAGGCAAAACATTGGTAAAACATTGGATTTTGTAGCCAACCAGACCTCCCAGGGTTTCAGGCAGGTAGAAGCTACTCTCCAGAAGGTAGATGACAACATACATATTCAACAAAAACACTTAATGAAACATCATGCAGCCTTAGATCTTCTTTTTGCTCAAGGTGGAGGTCTGTGTTTGGTGATAAACAAAACTGAATGTTGTATTTACTTCTCCCCTTATTTTGTTACTACAGAAAGCTTAATTTAAAAGGTGGATGATACCGCTGTTTCCTTAGACACTGCCACCAAACAGATTAAAGAAACCTCTCAAGAGAAAAGAACCCATGATGTATTTACAGGAGCAACTAACAGTTGGTTTGTAGGCATTCTAAGGGGTGAGTGGCAAGCTTGGGTTTTCCAAGGGTCTCTAATCTTCATATTTCTCCTATTAGTTTTCCCAGTCATAATAACTTGGAAACCTACTAGAATGAAAATGAATACCTCTTTAAATCAGGCTACCTTACAGTGAACTATCACACTCCAAATAAGGACTGTGGCCAGTTAGACCCCAATACTGTTGAACTGCCGATATTGTCTGAACTTGGTTACTTTGGTTTGGTTCATTTCGTAAGAACTATTATTAAAGAGTATGCCTTGGCATTTTGATATTATCCTCTTGACAGTCATAATCATAGTCCCCCTGGTACACTATATCCTCTCAGTTCTTAGGTGTTTTGTGGCCAGGCTCAGTGGCTCACGCCTGTAATCCTTGCATGATTTGGGAAGCCAAGGCGGGCGGATCACCTGAGGTCAGGAGTTCGAGACCAGCCTGGCCAACATGGTGAAACTCCGTCTCTACTAAAAATGCAAACATTTGCCAGGCATGGTGGTGGGCACTTGTAATCCTAGCTACTCAGGGGACTGAGGCAGGATAATTGCTTGAACCCAGGAGATGGAGGTTGCAGTGAGCTGAGATCATGCCACTGCACTCCAGCCTGGGTGACAGAGTGAGACTCCATCTCAAAATAATAATAATAATAATAATAATAATAATAACGAAAGTTTTATATGCAGTCATCCATTGAGAGTTGAATGGGCTCACCCCAACTGGGTCAGCAAGTACATAAAGAATCATTCAGCTGATATAAAGTGTGACTTGTGAATTCCACATTGATACCAAGGAAGACCTGTGAAGCACCATACTAAAACTAAAGAAGACCTGTGAATTCCACACTGAGACCAAATAAGTCTTTATGATGGTGACAGAGAGTGGCATCAATGCCTAAAGTTTTGGCCAATCTCTCTAAATTGAGAGGGTGACCAAAAGGAAGGAAGTGTTAAAGTGAACTAAATATGGCCTGAGAAGGACTCCGTACTTCTATATTTGAGTCCTTGTGGATGAACCGTAACCTAATTGGACTGGTAGATAAGACTGAAAACCTAACTTAGGAGAATGCATCTGTAACAATTGCTGAATCTTGGC
The DNA here is from genome assembly GCF_008728515.1 of Papio anubis. NCBI lineage: Eukaryota > Metazoa > Chordata > Mammalia > Primates > Cercopithecidae > Papio > Papio anubis. Next base: position 7,425,180 of record NC_044988.1, on the reverse strand, counting down.
CAATCCCAGCGGCCACACTTCAACCAATTATATACTGCTGAGTGTTCAGACTGTGTTCAAACAAGGCAAACGCCAACCTGTTTGCAAAAGTCAGCTGTTTCTGTACCTCACTTCTGATTTCTGTATGTCACTTTCCCTTTTTATCTATAAATTTGTTCTAACCACGGGGTATCGCTGGAGTCTCTGAATCTGTTGTGATTCTGGAGGCTTCCTGATTCATGAACTGTTTTTTTTTTTTTTTTTTTTTTTTTTTATAATTTATTATTTTTTTTTTTTTTTTTTTTTTTTTCTCAATTAAACTCTGTTAAATTTGATTTGCCTAAAGTTTTCTTTTAACAGATCCTATACTACCTTTAGTCCTTCTCTTGGTTAATTGATTATCGTTAAAAAATTGATTAAGCCTCTGTTTGAACTTAAACTTAAGATAGGTCTGACAATGTCTCCTGATTCCATTCAAGAGGAGGAAAGATTCCAAAGATTCTCATCTTTTCTCCCCATTACACCTGCAATTTAGTTAATTACATGATTGTCTTAGTTTATTCAGTGTTGTTATAAAGGACTACCTGAGACTGGGTAATTTATAAAGTAAAGATGTTTTATTTGTCTTATGCTTCTGCAGGCTGTACAGGAAGCATGGTGCCAGCATCTGCTTGGCTTCTGGTGACAGCCACAGGCTATTTCCATACTCATGGTGGCAGGTAAAGGGAGCCAGCCAGTGTGCAGCTCACATGGGGAGAGAGGAAGCAAGAGAGAAAGAAGGGAGGTGTCAGGCTCTTTTGAACCACTAGCTCTCACTGGAATGAGTGGAGTAAGAACTCGCTGGCCCACACGGAGGGCATTAGTCTGTTCATGAGTAATCTGTCCCCATGGCCCAAACCCTTCTTATTAGGCCTCGCCTCCAAAACTGAGGATCAAATTTCAACATGAGGTTTTGAGGGGACAACATCCAAACTATAGCAATAATGCATTTTTTTTTGTAATTTGTATTATTTTATAACATTTACACGTCGTTTTGCAACCATAGTTCCCGTACATTTTAGCTTGAGTTCTATTGCCCAATGTTCTTACAGATTTCCTGTTGGCCTCTTGGTTTTCTGAAGCTCTTTTTTGTTCCCATCCCATCTCAAGAAGGATTTGTGTTAGCTAGTATTTGGCTTTTTCTTTGTGTAAAACTTTGGTTAGTGTCATTTTATTTTTGTGAATTAAAGATAGGTAGTCTAGGGTAACATTCTGGATCTAACTGTTATTTTCCTAAAACTTCTCTGTACTGTGTTCTCATTTCCTTTCTTGAATTTTGCTGGGAGAAAGTCTGCAGCTAGTCTGCAAGCCTGAGTTCCTTCATCCCAGGTAGTTTTGACTTTGCAGGAGGGAGAAAGCTTGTATATTATTCAGATAATTCAATTGTTTCTTTACATGTAAAAGGCTATTACTACTAACAGTTCATGTTCCAGGTTAATTATTCTGTGTCTACTTTGGCTGTGACATATTGTGCCCTTTAAATATGTAGATTTAGATTGTTTCGGGCAATTTAAAATTACATCTTTAATACTTGTTATTTTCTGTTCAACTTTTCTAGGGATATTTATTATTCCTATGTTAGTATTCTATTGTGTATCTTCCAGATATATACTTTTCTCTATTTATTGGTGGACATGCATTCAGTGGTAAGAAAAATAAAACCAATGGAAAATGACTAAATATGATAAAACACATAGCTGCCCCAAAGATTTTTATAAATTCTTTTTGCAAATTGCATTCATGATTGTGTCCTCTCTCCTCTTCATTCTTTCTTCCTGCAGTAGCAGGGCCAATGGCTGCTGAACTCCTTCTTACCCTTGTAGTATAGCCCAGGGAAGATCTCTCAGTGGCTGGAGAAATTAAATTTAGAAGGGGAAGGTCTCAGGTGAAGAGAGGGCTGATCTTGCAGAAGTGAACCCTCTCTTCACTTTCCCATGTGTACCCCCCAGTACATCCCAATGTATCCTCAAACTCATTGTAACTGTGGAGGAAACAGAAGGGAGACCCTCTATTTTTCTCCCAGGGCCTAAGTTGTAAAAGACAATTTCGATAATACCACAAATTCAAAATATTAAGTCACACGTGGTTTTCAAATCATTGTTTGTCTGGGATGCTATATTGAAATTCTGAACGCATTATAATTTAGAAACAGCTTAATGAACACCATTTATTATAATGGTAGTGCATTATGTACAATATGTTCACTATTAGGCTCATTACTCTGATACATATTAGTGAGTTGAACTGGCAGTCTCACCAACTTAGAAATGAACTTTGGTAGCACAGTTCAATCAAATGCTAGACAAGACCTGTATATCTGGATACTCAGAAAGAGCCTAAGCATTGGTTTCGGCAACTAGTATAGGTGCTGGAGTCAAGCAACATAAAACTGGCAGTTTAGGTCCACCTTTCCATCTTTGCAAGCATATTTATGAAGGTAAGCATTTAATTTTTAGAGCTGTTTTAAAAACAAATGCTACTGAAAGGAGTGACATTAGCAAAATTGCAGACTAGGAAGCTCCAAGCTGTCATTCTTACATGGAACGTCAAAAACAATGAGAAATGGGCTGAACTAACCTTATAAGAGCTCTGGAAAACAGCAAAAGGTCTGTAGTATCCAAGAAAACACCCAAACAAGAAAGAGCCTCATTCAAAATGATAGAAAACTTTGTGTCATTTTTATGTACGCTTTTCCCATTTCCTTTTTTAGCACAAAAATCTCTTGGTCTAGAGGAGGTAGGACCCAGTTCCCAATTCCATCACTCAAACCAGAGAGAGCAAAGCAGACCTCACTTGCAATGTTCTAAACTGTCTGGGGGCTATTGAAAGAACTGGTCTCTGTATTGTTTAACTCAGATCTCAGATGAGGGAGGCAGACAGAACTGCTTGTGAAAGCTTCAGAAAGACTACCAAATGCCTGGGGTGGGCGATGACAGTAGAGATATACAATAGATCATTTAAGATCTTATCAAGATACAAGTATTTCTGGTAAGTTAAGTACCTGGGGAAAATACAAATATCAGTTTTGTTATAATTTCGGTTTGTAACTCAACTTTTTATTTTCTTCAGAATTAAAAGAAGCTAGGATAAGATTTTTTGGGATATTAGGATTTTCAAAAGCCATGTATACTGGAGAAAGCAAGACATATGCCCATGTACAATGCATGTTCAGAAAAAGATGTGAGAAAACCTTGAGCTTTCAATTCAGGCTAATCCTTAGGCTCAGAGCACAACCAGTGAAGCAGTCATGGACTGCCCTAGCAAAGAGTCAGTCTGTGAAGACTTAGAGAAGTGCCTGATTTTTGTTTTTGTTTTTTGAATGTTCAATTTTTAATAAAATATCACAAGTCATATAAAGTAATAGAAAAATATGGCCTACTCAATGAAAGAAAATAAATTAACAGGAACTGTCCATGAAGAAGCATAGATATTGACCTTACTAGAAAAGACTTTAAAACAACTGCTCTTGAATATGCTCAAAGAGCTGAAAAGAGTAAAAAGAACTAAGGGAAATCAGGAAAATGAAATACAAACTAGTAGAATATTAGCAAAGAGATGTGAATTATAAAAAGAAACCAAACAGAAACTCTGAGGCTAAAAATACAATTATTTAATTAAAAATTTACTAGAGTGACTTAACAAAAGATTTGAGTAAGCCTAAGAAAGAATCAGGGAGCCAGGTGCAGTGGTTGACACCTATAATCCCAGCACTTTGGGAGGCTGAGGCAGGTGGATCACTTGAGGTCAGGAGTTCAAGACCAGCCTGGGCAACATGTTGAAACCCCATCTCTACTAAAAATACAAAAAATTAGCCAGGCATGGTGTTGGGCACCTGTAATCCCAGCTACTCCGGAGGCTGAGGCAGGAGAATCGCTTGAACCTTGGAGGCAGAGGTTGCATTGAGCTGAGATTGCACCACTGCACTCCAGCCTGGGCAACAGAGACTCCAGCTTAAAAAAAAATTAAGAAAAAGAGAAAGAATCAGTAAATGTGAAGACAGGAAAATTGAAATTATTGAATCTGAGAAGCAGAAACAAACAAAAAATAGAAGAAAAGTAAACAGAGCCTAAGGGATTTGTGGTGTACCATCAAGCTGACCAATGTACACATTGGGTGAGTTTTAGAGGAGGAGAGAGAAAAATGGCAGAGAGTTATTTCAAAAAATATTAACTGTAAAGTTTCTAAATTTAATGAAATATGTGAATCTACAAATCAAAGTATCTTAATAAACTTCATGTAGAATAAATTTAATGAGACCCACACTATGACTAATTATAATCAATCTGTCAAAAGCCACAAAGAGAGAATCTTGAAAATGGCAAGAGAAAAGTTAAATGTCATGTTCAAGTGATACTCAATAGGATTATTAATAAATTTCTCAGCAGAAACCCTGTAGGCCAGAAAAAATTGGGAAGATACATTAAGTGTTGAAAGAAAAGCATCTGTCAACTGAGAATTATGTATTGAGCAAACTTGTCCTTCACAAATGAGATCATTATTAAGAAATTCCCAGATAAATCAATGGCAGCATTGATTATCACTGAATCTGTCCTGTCAGACAGTCTAAAGGGAGTTCTCAAAGTTAAAATGGAAGGACACTAGACAGTAAAGCAAAACCTTTCGAAGAGGTAAAGATCCCTAGTAAGTTAAGTACCTAGGGAAATATAATAACCAGTTTTGTTGTAAATTTGGTTTGTAACTCAACTTTGTGTTTTCTTCAGAATTAAAAGACAAATGCATAAAAATAAGAATAAATATATACCAGTGTGTCCACCATGTATACATTTATAATGTATGGTAGCAATAGCATGGTGAAAAAGCAACTGTAGAGGAGTAGAGTTTTGTATGTGATTGAGGTTAAGTTAGTATTAATTAGATTGTTATAAATTTAGGATATTCTATTTAATCCCATGGCAACCAAAAGAAAATATCTATGGAAAATACATTGGGAATTGCATGGACGGACAACTGGAAGCAGCTAATGTGCATCGATGTCATGAAGAGGAACGGAAGGGGCAAGTAAATACAGCACCTTCAACTGAAACATCCAGGGACTCCCATTAGGACTAATTGAGGAAACAACTCAACCCACAGAGAAGGGAGAAAAGCAAGGCAAGGCGATGGCCCACCCAGGAGTGACATGGAGCCAAGGGAAGCTCCCTCACCCAGAGAAGTGGTGAATGAATGTGCAACCCCAGTGTCCCACACTTGTTCCACAGATCTTTGCAACCCTTGGGTCAGGAGATCCCCTTGTGAACCTACTCCACCCGTACTATCAGTTTGATACACAGAGCTATGTGGAATCTCACAGAGCAGTTGCTCAGGCATGCACAGAGACCCAGGAGCTTTAGATACTCTGGCATTTTAGGCATCTCAGCAAAAGTAGCTGCAACTGGAAAAGTGGGAGGTTAGACCCCCATAATACTCCTGAGAAAGCGGCTGAATCCAGGAGACTGAGCAGTGATGGTCTGTGGGCCCCACTTCCATGATACCTCACAGGATAAAAACCTACTGGCTTGGAATTTCAGCCAGGAACCGATAGCAGCATTGTGCCTCCTTGGGATGGAGCTCCTGTGGGGAGGGGTGGAAGGGGTGCCACTTCTGCTGTTTGGCCACTTGGCTATTATATCCTTCAGGCTTTGGAGAGTCCAAGCTGACCAGGGGCAAAAGGGATCCTGCAGCACAGCACAGCTGCTCCTCTAAGACATAGCCAGACTGCTTCTTTAGGTGGGTCTGCAACGGTATTCCTCCTCACTGGGCAGGAACTCCCAAATGGGGCCTCCAGCCACTCCCACCAGTGTTCTCTGGCCAACAGAGATTTGAAAACTCCCTGGGACAGAGCTTTCAGAGGGAGGGGCAGGTCAACATCTTGGCTGTTAGGGTGACTTAGCCATCCAGCCTTCAGGCTTTGGAGAGCCCAAACCAACCAGGGGTGGAAGTGATATCCTAGCACAGCACAGCTGCCCTGTGAAAACATGCCCAGACTGCTTTTGTAAGTGGTTTCCTGATCTCGTTCTTCATCACCAGCCATCGCTCAGTTCAGTCAGCCCAGGGTGCAGGGTCCGTGCTGTGGGTCCAAGCCAGGGGTTCCCTGTGTGGTGATGAGCAGTGGGGGGTGTGTGGGACCCATGGGAGACAGACTGACCTCCTCTCCTTGGGCTGACTGCAGCTTGTTGGAGGTGTGGATAAGGCACTTAGGGTCTTTTCACCAGGTGGAGCCTTCCAATCAGGGTCTCTGGCTACTCCCACCAGTGTTCTTCAGCTGACAGAGGATTCAGACCTCCCTGGGATGGAGCTCCCAGAGGAAGGGGGAGGCTGCAATCTTTGCTGTTTGGGTGACTTAGGCATTCCAGCCTTTGGGCTTTGGACTACTGGAAGCATTACCCCAGCACAGCACAGCTGCCCTATAAAAACATGGCCAGGCTGCTTTTATAAGCAGGTCGCTAATCCCATTCCTCATCACCAGCACTCACTGAGTACAATCAGCCCAGGATGCAGGGTCTGTGCTGTGGGCCCAAGCCAGGAGTTGCCTGTCTGGTGATGAGCAGTAGGGGGTGTGTGAGACCCTTGGGAAACAGACAAGTGTCTTCTCCCTGGGTCAACTGCATCTTGTTGGAGGTGTGAATAAGGCACTTAGAGTCTTTCCCTCCACATTCCCTCCCCATACATAATATAATATGTAATAGCAGCTTCCCCTGAGCCCACGACAACTTTCACATCACTTTGCTAACATGTGTCTGCATGGGCGGGTTTTGCTTTACTTGCCCCATCAGCATGCAGGAGTGCACCGTGCCCCACAGACCCCACCAACCACCATTGCTGATGGAGCCTTGGTGGGCACAGAGCCAGCAAGACCTGTCTCTGCCAGCACCCAGCTCTTGTGCTCATGCTGTGCAGAAAACAAGGAACCCTCCCAGGCCCTGAGTAATTAATCTTGCTTGTGGAACACAGAGAAGGCACCCAGACCTGCACTAGCCAGCACCCCACCCCAAATCAACACCACCTCCAGTGCAACAGCACAGTCTCCTCCAGCAGGGGCCCCCTGTTCTCCCTGCAACTGGCTTGCCTCTGTCACTGTGGTGATGACTGCATGGTGGCAAGCACTCCTGCATCTGTGAGCACTCGGCTGCAGCTGCCACACTTTGGTCTCCTCAGTACAGTAGGTCTAAACCTCAAGGAGCAAGAGAACAAAGTTAGGGCCCAATACAAAGTCCCTGGAGTTAGAGCATGTAGTCCAGAAGTTAGGAGCGGAACACTGTCTCCTTAAAATCCTCCAGAAATGAAGCCAGTTGACTGAATCTACCTTATACCACAGTCTAACCCTCAAGGTCACCAAATAGGAGAAAAGTCAAAAAAAAAAAAAAAAAAAAAAAGATTCAAAGGTCAACAGCCTCAAAGATCGAAGGTAGATAAGCACACAAAAATGAGAAAGAATACGTGCAATAACACTGAAAACTCAAAAAGCCAGAGCACCTTCTTTCCTCCAAATGACTGCATCACCTCTCCAGCAAGGTTTTCAAACTGGGCTGAGGCCGAGATGGCTGAAATGACAGAAGTAGAATTCAGACTATGGATAGAAACAGAGTTCACTGAACTACAAGAGTATATTATAACCTAATTCAAGGACACTAAAAATTATGATGAAATATTGCAGGATCTGACAGACAAAATAGCCAGTATAAAGAAGAACATAACTGACCTGATAGAGCTGAAAAGCACACTATAAGAATTTCATAATGTAATCACAAGTATTAATAGCAGAATAGGCCAAGTGGAGAAAAGAGTCTCAGGCTTGAAGACTGCCTTTCTGAAATAAGACAGGCAGACAAGAATAGAAAAGAAAAGAACGAAAAGGAATAAATAAAACCTCCAAGAATTATGGGATTATGTAAAGAGACCAAATCTACAACTGACTGGTGTACCTGAAAGAGATGGGGAGAATAGAACTAACTTGGAAAACATATTTCAGGATATCAACCATGAAAATTTCCCCAACTTAGCTAGAGAGGACGATATTCAAATTAAGGAAATGCAGAGAACCCCAGTAAGATACTTTATAATAAGATCATCCTCAAGACACATAATCATCAGATTCTCCAAGGCTGAAATAAAAGAAAAAATGTTAAAAGCAGCTAGTGAGAAAGGTCAGGTTACTTACAAAGGGAAGCCCATCAGACTAACAGCAGACCTTTCAACCCTACAAACCAGAAGAGATTGGGGGGTCAATATTCAACGTTCTAAAAGAAATGAAATTCCAACCCAGAATTGCATATCCAGTCGAACTAAGCTTCATAAACGAAGGAGAAATGAGATCCTTTTCAGACAAGCACATGCTAAAGGAATTTGTTACCACCAGACCTGCCTTAAAAGAGCTTCCAAAGGAAGCACTAAATACAGAAAGGAAAGACCATTAACAGCCACTACAAAAACACACTGAAGTACACAGACCAGCGACACTATAAAGCTACCACATAAATAGGTCTGAGAAATAACCAACCAGTTAACATCATAACAGGATCAAATCCATACATATCAATACTGACCTTAAATATAAATGGGCTATGCCTCCACTAAAAGGCACAGGGTGGCAAGCTGGATAAAGAAACAAGACACATTTGTATGCTGTCTTCAAAAGACCTGTCTCACGTGCAGTGACACATATAGGCTCAAAATAAATGGATGGAGAGAAACCTACCAAACAAATGGAAAACAGAAAGCAAGGGTTGCATTCCTAGTTTCTGACAAAACACACTTTAAACCAACAAAGATCAAAAAAGACAAAAAAAGAGCATTACATAATGGTAAAGGGTTCAATTCCATAAGAAAATCTAACTACCCTAAATGTATACGTATTCAGGAGCACCCAGATTCATAAAGCAGGTTCTCAGAAACCTTCAAGGAGACTTAGACTCCCACACAGTAATAGTTGGAGACTTTAACACCCCGCTGACAATATTAGACAGATCATCAAGACAGAAAATTAGCAAAGATATTTAGGACCTGAACTAAGCACTGGATCTACATGGACCTAATAGATATATACAGAATTCTTCCTGCAAAAGCAGCAGAATATACATTCTTCTCATCACCACATGGCACATACTCTAAAATTGATCACATAATCAGAAGTGAAACACTCCTCGGTAAATGCAAAATAACAGAAATAATAACAAACAGTCTCTCAGTCCACAGCACAATCAAATTAGAATCAAGACTAAGAAATTCACTGAAAAGTATAAAATTACATGGAAATTGAATAGCCTGCTCCTGAATGACTTTTTGGTAAATAATGAAATTAAGGCAGAAATCAAGAAGCTATTTGCAACTAATGAGAACAAAGATACAATGTACCAGAAGCTCTGGGACACAGCTAAGGCAGTGTTAAGAGGGAAATTTATAGCACTAAATGCCCACATTAAAATGTTAGAAAGATCTCAAGTTAACACCCTAACATCACAACTAAAAGAACTATAGAACCAAGAGCAAACAAGGCTCAAAGCTGTTAGAAGACAAGAAATAACCAAAGTCAGAGCTGAAGTGAAGGAAATAGAGACATGAAAAATCATTCAAAAAATCAACAATTCCAGGAGCCATTTTTTTGAAACAAATTACTAAAAGAGACAGACCACTAGCTAGACTAATAGAGAAGAAAATAGAGAAGATTCAAATAAACACAACCAGAAATGACAAGAGGGATATTACCAGTGACCCCACAGAAATACAAACAACTATAAGGTAATACTATAAACACCTTTATGTACATAAACTAGAAAATATAGAAGAAATGGATAAGTTCCTGGACAAATACACCCTCCCAAGACTGAACCAGGAAGGAACTGAATCACCGAACAGACCAATAATGAGCTCTGAAATTGAGGCAGTAGTAAATAGCCTACTAACCAAAAAAAGCACAGAACCAGATGATTCACAACTGAATTCTACCAGATGTACAAAGAAGAATTGGTATCATTCCTACTGAAACTATTCTACAATATTGAGGAGGCGGGACTTTCTATAACTCATTTTATGAGGCCAGCATCATCCTCATACTAAAACCGGGCAGAGATACAACAACAACAACAAAAGAAAACTTCAGGCCAATATCCATGATGAACATTGATGCAGAAATTCTTAACAAAACACTGGCAAATCAAATTCAACAGCACATCAAAAAGCTTATCCACCACAATCGAATAAGCTTTATCTCTGGGATGCAAGTTTGGTTCAACATACACAAATCAATAAATGTAACTTATCACATAAACAGAACTAAAGACAAAACCCACATGATTATCTCAATAGATGTTGAGAAGGTTGTTGATAAATTCAACATCCAATCATGTTAAAAACTCTCAATAAACTAGGTTTTGAAGAAACATACCTCAAAATAATACGAGTCATCTGTTACAAACCCACAGCCAACATCATACAGAATAGGCAAAAGCTGGAACAATTTCCCTTAAAAACCGGCATGAGACAAGGATGCCCTCTCTCATCACTCCTGTTCAACATAGTGTTGGAAGTTCTGGCCAGGGCAATCAGGCAAGAGAAATAAATAAAGGGAATCCAAACAAAAAGTTAAGAAGTCAAACTATCCCTGTTTGCAGATGACATAATCCTATATCTAGAAAATCCTATTGTTTCAGCCCAAAAAGCTTCTTAAGCTGATAGACAACTTCAGCAAAGTCTCAGGATACAAAATCAATGTGCAAAACTTCCTAGCATTCCTATACACCAACAACAGTCAAGCCAAGAGCCAAATTAGGAATGAACTCACATTCACAATTGTCACAAAAAGAATAAGATATCTAGAAATACAGCTAACAAGGGAGGGGAAAGATCCCTACAATAAGAACTACAAACTACTTCTCAAAGAAATCAGAGATGATGTAAATTGGAAAACATTCCATGATTGTGGACAGGGAGAATCAATATCATTAAAATGGCCATACTTCCCAAAGCAATTTATGGATTCAATGCTATGCCTATTAAACTACTGTTGACATTCTTCACAGAACTAGAAAAAAACTATTTTAAAATTCATATGGAACCAAAAGAAGGCCAAATAGCCAGGACAATCCTAAGCAAACAGAACAAAGCTGGAGGCATCATGTTACTGGATTTCAAACTATACTACAGGACTACAGTATCCAAAACAGCATGATACTGGTACAGAAACAAACACATAGACCACCGGAACAGCATAGAGAACAAAGAAATCTGACCACAAAGCTATAACTATCTGATCTTTGACAAACCTGACCAAAACAAGCAATGGGGAAACGATTCCCTGTTTAATAAATGATGCTGAGATAACTAGCTAGCCATATGTAGAAGATTAAAATTAGACCACTTCCTTATGCCTTATACATAAATTAACTCAAGATAGATTAAAGACTTAAATGCAAAATCCAAAACTATAGAAACCCTGAAAAACAACCAAGGCAATACCATTCAGGACACAGGCACAAAGATTTCATAATGAAGACGCCAAAAGCAATTTCAACAAAAGCAAAAATTGACAACTGGGATCTAATTAAACCAGAGAGCTTCTGCACAGAAAAAGAAACTATCAACAGAGAGTAAACGGGCAACCTACAGAATGGGAGAAAATTTTTGCAAACTATGCATCCAACAAATGTCTAATATCCAGCACCTATAAAGAACTTACACAAATTTACAAAAAAATTAACAACCCCATTAAAAAGTAGGCAAAGGACATGAATAGACACTTCTCAAAAGAAGATGTACATGTGGCCAATAAATATATGAAAGAAGCTCAATATCACTGAGCATTATAGAAATGCAAATCAAAACCACAATGAGATAACATCTCAGTGAGTCAGAATGAGTCAGAATGGCTATTATTAAAAAGACAAAAAATAACAGATGCTGGACAGGTTGTGAAGAGAAAGAATGCTTATACACTGTCAGTGGGAATGAAAATAAGTTCAGCCATAATGGAAGACAGTGTGGCAATTCCTCAAAGACCTAAAGACAGAAATACCATTCAATCTGGCAATCCCATTACTGGGTATATACCCAAAGGAATGTAACTTGTTCTATTACAAAGACTCATGCACATGTATGTTCATGGCAACACTATTCACAATAGCAAAGACATGGACTCAACCAAATGCCCATCAGTGATTGACTGGATAAAGAAAATGTGGTACATATGCACCATGGAATGCTATGCAGCCATAAAAAGAATTAGATCATGTCCTTTGCAGACACATGGAAGGATTTCGAAGCCATTATTTTTAGCAAACTAACACAAGAACAGAACACCAAATACCACATGTTGTCACTTATAAGTGAGAGCTAAATGATGAGAACACATGGACACATAGAGGAGAACAACAGACACTGGGGCCTATCAGAGGTTGGAAAGTGGGAGGAGGGAAAGGGTCAGGAAAAGTAACTAAAATAACTAATGGGCACTAGGCTTAATACCTGGGTGATGAAATAATCTGTACAACAAACCCCCAAGGCACAAATTTACCTATGTCCCAAACCAGCGCATGTAGACCTGAACTTAAAATAAAAGTTAAAAAAAGAAAATACACAAAAAGAAAAAAAACGAAGTAAAACGCATCACTACAAAGAGTAAACACTAATAAAGGCAGTAATGAAGAGAATGACAGACAAATGGACTGTAAGACATATTAAAATCAAATAACAAAATGGTAAAATTAAGTTGTCCCAAGCGCAAATATAAAATATGCCCTAGGATAGACCATGTGTTAGGTCACAAAACAAGCCTTATTAATTAAAAAAATTGTAAGTATACAAAGTATCTTTTCTGATAAAAATGGATTGAAACTGTAAAAGAATAATAGAAGTAAAACTGAAAAATCCATGAATTTGTAAGAACTACACACTCTTAAATTGGATCAAAGAAGAAATCGAAAGGTACATTAGAGGGGATTAGGGAATAAAATGGTAGCTAGAAGACGGGACTAACATTTAGCTTCCACTTGGACAGACAGACAGCATGTGGAGACTCACACTGTAAACTTTTGCTCCAAGAACCATCATGGGAACATACCAGGAAGGCTATAACAATTCATAGATCCTTTGAAAGAAGCAGCGTCCTGCTGCAAACTCTGTGAGACAGCCAAAAAACTGTGAATTCCCTAAGTGTGAGAGGGGGAAATGTCTGCCTCTGAACAGTATCTGCCCTGGGGAATCTGACAATTCAGATTACAGGAGAATGATTTAACCTTACCTAGAGCTGAAACAGAGTTCAGGAGTTCAAGACCAGCCTGGCCAACATGGTGAAACCCCGTCTCTACTAAAAATACAAAATTAGCTGTACGTGGTGGCTTGTGCCTGTAATCCCAGCTACTCAGGAGGCTGAGGCAGGAGAATTGCTTGAACCCAGGATGCAGAGGTTGCGGTGAGCCAAGATCATACCATTGCACTCCAGCCTGGGCAACAAGAGCAAAATGCCCTCTAAAAACAAACAAACAAACAAACAAAAAACTCATAGGAGGAAACATATAAATAAATCCTTGTAATCTTGAATTAGGCAATGATCTCTTGGGTACAACACCAGAGCAGGCAACAAAAATGTAGATAAATTGGATTTCATGAAAATGAAAAACTTTTGTTTATCAAAGGCCAGTATCAATGGAGTAAAAAGGCAACACACAGAATGAGAAAATATTTGCAAATCATGCATTTGATAAAGGATGATAACCAGATTATACAAAGAAATCCTACAACTCAATGACAAGAAAATCGTTTATAAAAGGGCAAAGAACTTGAACAGACACTTCTACAAGTAAGATGTGTAAATGGCCATTAAGCACATGAAAAGATGTTTGACATCACTAATAATTAGGGAAATACAAACCAAAACTGCAATGAAATACAAACCAAAACTGCAAATCATATTTGTTAGGACAGCTAATATAAAAAACAAAACAGAAAATAATAAGCGATGTCAGCAATGTAGAGAACTGTTGGTAGGGCATGTCAAATGGTGCAGCTACTGCGGAAAATAATATGGTAGTTCCTCAAAAAATCCAACAGAATTTCCATATAATCCAGCAATTCCACTTTCGAATATCTATGCAGAAGAATTGAAAGCAGGGACTTAAAAAGATACTTGTACACCAGTGTTCATAAAAGCATGCCTATGAACACGATAGCTAAAGGTGGAAACTACCCAAATGTTCATTGACGGGTAGCTGGATAAGTGAATGGGTTCTGTACATATGATGGAGTATTACTCAGACGTAAATCATTCTTGTTTCTATTTTTATTTTTATTTGTTTTTTATTTTGAGATGCAGTGTCTCAAAACAGATTCCCTGTTGCCCAGGCTGGAGTGCAGTGGCGCAATCTCGGTTCACTGCAACCTCCACCTCCCTGGTTCAACAATTCCCCTGCCTCAGCCTCCCGAGTAGTTGGGATTACAGGTGCACGCCACCATGCTCAGCTAATTTTTTTGTATTTTTAGTAGAGATGGGATTTCACCATGTTGGTCGGACTGCTCTTTAATTCCTGACCTCAGGCAATCCGCCCGCCTCAGCCTCCCAAAGTGCTGGGATTGCAGGTGTGAACCACCTCTCTGACCAAGTAATTCTTATTCATACTATAATATGGATAAACCTTAAAAACGTAAAGTGAAATAATCCAGACACAGAAAAAACTATGGTTGCACTTATATGAGGTATTTAGAATAGTCAGGTTCATAGAGACAGAAAATAGAAAAGGGGATGGGGAAAGGGGAAATATGGAGTTATTATTTAATGGGTACAGAGTTTCCGTTTGGGATAATAATAAAGGTCTGGAGATGGATAGTGGTAATGGTTTTGAAACAATGAGAGTGTACCTAATTCAACTTAATCGTACACTTGAAAATAGTTAAAATAGTAGATTTTATATTATATATGTTTTACCACAATCAAAATATTTTTTAAAGTTCATGCTAAATTTAATACATTCTCTTTTTGAACGTTGTCAAAATAACAGATGCCTCATCACAATCTCTAGAATAATATTCAAGAAATATATAGCCAGTGCATTTAGTAGGAAAACTAATTTCCCTTAGTACATTTCTCATTTGATTCAAGTAGCCTTCATAAACTAACTCCTTAATCTTGCTGTAACACTGGTGCCATCCCATCTCACGAAGGCTGCCTCCTTGAGAACAGATGCATTCGGGGCAGTTCTTCCATGCCCTCCTTGCCTACCTGTCGGAATTGAAATTTTTACTTCCAGCATCCTCTTTGTTTATGATTACACTTACTTTTTTTCTCCAACTACTTTCATCATTTTAACTGCTTTCTTAGGGTTTTGTTTTTGTTTGTTTGTTTATTTGTTTGTTTTTGAAACAGTGTCTTGGTCTGTCACCCCGGCTGGAGTGCAGTGGTGTGATCCTGGCCCACTGCAACATCTGCCTCCTGGGTTCAAGAGGTCCTTCCACCTCAACATCCCAAGCAGCTGGGGCTACAGGCATGTGCCATCATGCCCAGCTAATTTTTTGTATTTTTTTTTTGTAGAGGTGGAGTCTCACCATGTTGCCCAGGCTGGTCTTAAACTCCTGGACTCAAGAAATTGGCCTGCTTCTGCTTCACAAAGTGCTAGGATTACAGTAATTAGGGGTTTTTTTTTTTTTTTAAAGAAAATTCCTTAATGTTAAAAAATTATACAGTAGAGAGTGAACATCTAGAGTATCCAAATCCTTCCAGCTAGTTTTAGTCGTACCAGGATCTATGCAGCAAGGCATGAACTTGAGAATACATTTGTGCTCTCCCATCTCTGGCCGTCAAACCTTGGACTGTCTACTTCCTTAAGTATCAATTCTCCCTAACTTCTGTGCCCTGTTGCTGCCTCAGTTCAGCCCTTCATCTCTCCCCTCTGCGATTCCTGATGTCTCACCTGACTTGTCTCTCTGTCTCTAGTCTCTTCCCTTCCTAATCCACTTCAAAGTTACAGCAAGCCCAGAAAACCATCAGTAGAAATTAGATCAAGTTGCCAGCAGCCTTCCAAAAAGAGATCTTTGAAAAAATATATATATTTCCGTAACAAGAACGAGTAAAAAGATGGAAAAGATATGTTAAAGAAATGTTTCTTTTTGCAAAGAGAGAGATGGGAAAAAAGGGCCAACGCAATTAGAATATCTGGGTGGGGTGGAAGCAGGTGGGGAGGGACAGTATTAATGAGGTCATGGTGCAAAACAGTGACAAATTAAATTATACCAAATGCAAGAAGACATCAAATGGCACTCTCCTCAATTTCTAGTCTCCCTTTGCTTTGGGTCCAAATTCACGTTGATGTCCCTTGGACTGTGGGAAGCATATGTTTTCTGTTCTGCTCCTCCCCACTGAGTTTTACAGAGCCAGGCCCCTAGCAGGACGCAGCTAGCAGGAGTTCCATGCAGCCTGTGATTGGGCAGGCAAATCTCTAAACTCAAGAGTTCAGTAGTATAACATTAAGCTCACTTGTCTGAAGATATGACATATTTGGTAATATCAGCCTTAAATGATGATAGCGCTGTTTTGTTCTCAGCTTCACTTCTGTATATGCTTTCAAAAAATTGTAAGATACACGTAACATAAAATTCACCACTTTAACCATGTTTGAATGTACAGTTCAGTGGCATTAAGTACATTAATATTGTTGCACAGCTATTGCCACCATTCGTTTCTAGAACTCGTCATCTTGCAAAACTGACACTCTGTCCCCATCAAACTATAACTTTTTGCTCCCCCTTCGCCCAACCCCTGGCGACCACGATTCTATTTTCTGTCTTTATGAATTTGACTATTCTAGACCCTTCATGCAAGTGGAATCACACAGTATTTGTGCGATTGGCTTTTGTGATTGGCTTGTTTCACTTACCTTAATGTTCTCAAGGCTCATCCATGTTGTAGCATGTGGCAGAATTTCCTCTTTTTGGGAAGATTAATAATAGTTTATTATATATCTATACCACATTTTGTTTATCCATTCATCTGTCAATGGGCATTTGAATTTATCCCACATTTTGGCTATTGCGAATAATGCTGCTATGGACATTGGTGTACAAATATATCAAATACATGCTCGAGTTGCTGCTTTCAATTTTTTGAGTATGTATCCAGAAGTGGAATTGCAAGATCATATGGGAAATCTATGTTGAAGTTTCTGAGGAACCATCATACTGTTTTCCAGAGTGGCTGCATCATTTTACATTTCCAGCAATGGTTCCCCACATTCTCACCAACTGTTGTTATTTTCTGTTTTCTATTTATTTATTTATTTATTTATTGAGACAGAGTCTCACTTTGTCACCCAGGCTGCAGTGCAGTGGCATGATCTCGGCTCACGGCAACCTCTGCCTCCCAGGTTCTAGCTATTCTCCTGCCTCAGCCTCCCGAATTGCTGGGATTATAGGCGCCCGCCACCACGCCCAGTGAATTTTTGCATTTTTAGTAGAGACAGGGTTTCACCATGTTGGCTAGCCTGATCTTGAACTCCTTACCTCAGGTGATCTGCCTGCCTCGGCCTCCCAAAGTGTTGGGATTACAGGTGTGAGCCACTTGTGACCCTCTGTTTTCTTTGTTTTTTTTTTTTTAATTAGCCATCCTAATGGATGTGAAGGTATTTTCATTTCATTTTGACTTGCATTTCCTTAATGATGAGTGATATTGAGCATCTTTTCATATGCTTATTGGCCATTTATATATCTTCCTTGGAGAAATGTCTATTCAAGTTCTTTGCACATTTCTCCATCATTTGTTGTTATTGTTCAGGTGTGGAAGTTCTTTAGATTTTGGATATTAACCCCTTATCAGATGTATAATTTGCAAATATTCTCTCCCATTCTGTGTGTTGCCTTTTTACTCTGTTGATTGTGTCCTGATGCATGGAGATTTTAATTATGATGCAATCCATCTATCCATTTTTCATTTTGTTGCCTGTTCTGTTGATGTGATATATTTTGGTGTCATTGCTAAATTTAATGTCATAACACTTTTTTCTAATTTTTTCAAATATTTCTTCTGTTCCTGTCTCTCTTTCTTCATCTGGCATTCCCATTATGTGTAGAGTATACTTTTTGTGCCGTCCTACTGTCCTTGGCTATTCAGTTTTGTTTATTTCAAGCTTTGTTTTCTTCACTTGTCGGTTTTGGAAGCTTCTGTTGTCATGTCTTCAAGCTCTGGTATTCTGTCCTCAACTGTGTCCTTTCTACTAATGAACTCATGAGGAGTACTCTTTGTTTCTGTTACAGTTCTTTTTTTAACCTCCTATATATATATATATATTTTTTTTTTTAGTTATTCCTTAGGATTTTCATCTCTCTCCTTATACTGCCTATCTGCTTTTGCATGTTGTCTACTTTGCCCATTAGAACCATAAGCATATTAATTACAGTTGTTTTAAATTCCCTGTCTAATAATTCCAATCTCCTTGCCACTGTTTGGTTCAGATGTTTGCTCTATGTCTTCAGATCGTGTTGTTTTTTATTTTTTTTCTTTCTAGTGTGCCTTGTAATTTTTTAAAATAGTCCAATACGATGTACTTTGCAAAAGAAATTCCTATTAATAAGTCTTCATAATGTGGTGATGAGGTGTAGGAGAGAGAAAGCGTTCAGTAGACCTCTAATTAGATCTTCTAGTGAGTATGTGGCTCTAGTCTGTGAACTTCACATGTATTTCTCAGTTTTATTCTCCCTTCTTAGCAGGGCCACAGGATGGCTAGAGCGGGCGAGAGTTGGGTATTTCCCTTCCCAATGTGGAAGACTAGGGGAAACTGGAGTTGGGTATTTCCTTTCACCCGTGTCACTTAGGCTCTAATAATACCCCAGCAAGTTAGACTCTGGTTAATTAGTTTCTTCTGAGGGCAGGACTTGTTCAGAGGAACGGAATACACTGGTGTATTTCAAAATGCTTCTTTTTTTCTTCTCGCTGCTGCAAGTACAAGGAGATTTTTCTCTGATATTTACTGTGGGAATCTGGCTGATTTCCTGGGGGTAAATCTCACAATATTGTGGAGGCCTTGTGATGAATCCCCCTGGAGTTTTTAACTCTCAGAGTTATGTACTGACTCTCTGGCAGTTCGTCAATTACAGTTCAGGTTTTTCTACCCCAACACTGAGTCCCATGGTGGTGTTCCCTCTTGAGTCTCTGCCAGTAAGCTGTGACTCTTTGTATTTTTCTGCCTGTCTTTACAGTCTTGGGGGCAGTGGTTTGTTCTTTGTCCTCTCCTCTCTTTCAGATCCAAGAAGAGTTGTTGACTTTTCAGTCTCTTCAGGTTTTTTACTTGTTTTTAGGATGGAAGGAGTAATAACTTTGAAGCTCCTTACATGCTGAACCAAAAACTGGAATTTCTTTTTCTGTTTTCTTCTAAGAGTTTTATACTTTTGGTTCTTATGGTTGGACCTTTGATTCATATAATTTTTGTACATGGTATAAGGTAAGGTTCAAACTTCACACTTTTGCATGTGGATATCTAGTTTTCCCAGAATCATTTGTTGAAAAGATGGTTCTTTACCCTTTGCATTGCATGGTCTTCACATTTTTGACAAAAATCACTTAACCTCATATAGAAGGTTTGTTTCTGGGCTATCTATTCCATTGGTCTAGATGTCTGTCTTTATGCTAGTAGTACACTGTTTTTGGAGGCTATACCATTGCAGTAAGTTTTGAAATCAAGCAATGTGAGTTCTCTAACTTTGTTCTTCTATTTTTTAAGATTATCTTGGATATTTAGATTCCATTAAAATTCCATACAAATTTTAATATGAGTTTTTCTGTTTTTTCAAAAATGTTTGGATTTTGATAGAAATTACATTAAATCTACAGATGGCTTTGGATAATATTAACATCTTAATGATGTTAAGTATTCTAATCTATTAACATGAGATATCTTTCCATTTATTTGTATTTTATTTAATTTCTTTTAGCAATGTTGGATAGTTTTCAGTGTATGAAACTTTGGCATTGGCTGGGTGCAGTGGCTCACGCCTGTAATCCCAGCATTCTGGGAGGCCGAGCTGGGTGAATCATTTGAGGTCAGGAGTTTGAGACCAGTCTGGCCAACATGGTGAAACTCCATCTCTACTGAAAATACAAAAAATTAGCCAGGCGTGGTGGTGGGCACCTGTAATCCCAGCTACTCAGGATGCTGAGGCTGGAGAATCCCTTGAACCTGGGAGGCAGAGGTTGCAGTCAGCCCTGATTGTGCCATTGCACTCCACTCCAGCCTGGGTGACAGTGCGAGGCTTCATCTCCAAAAAAAAAAAACAAAACAAAACAAAACAAAAAACAAAAAAAACCTTTGACATTATCAGTTAAGTTTATTTCTAAGTATTTTTATTCCTTTAATGTTATTGTAAATGGAATTGTTTCTTAACTTCCTTGCCAGATTGCTCATTGTTAATGTATAAAAATACAACTCATTTTTACATGTTATTTTCTTTCTTGCAACTTTGTTGAATTCATTTATTAGCCTAACAGTTTTCTCTGTGCATGTGTGTGTGGAATCTGTAGGCTTTTTCTACAACTAAGATCATGGTGCCTCTGAATAGAAATAATTTTACTTCTTCCTCTCAAATTCGGATTTGATTTCCTTTTCTTGCCTAATTATTCTAGCTAGGACTTCCAGTACCGTGTTGAATACAAGTGGCAAAAGAGAGAATCTTTGTTTTGCTCCCAATCTTAGAGAAAAGCTTTTAGTCCTTCATGATTATCATATTAGTTGTGAGTTTTTCACATATGGCCTTTATTGTGTTAGGGTAGCTTCTTTTTTTCTATTCCTAGCTTGTTGAGTGTTTTTATCATGAAAGGGTGTTAAATTTCGTCACATGCGTTTTTTTTGCATCAATTGTGTTGATTACATGTGTTTTTCCTTCTTCATTCTAGTTATGTGGTGGATTACATTGATTGGTTGATTTTCATATGTTGAATCATCCTTGCATTGCAGAAATACATCCTACTTTGACATGGTGTATAACTTTTTATGTATTGGTAAATTGTATTTGCTAGTACTTTGTTGATATTTTTGCATCAATATTCATATAGAATATTGGTCGGTAGACTTCTTTTCTTACAGTGTCTTTAACTGACTTTGGTATCAGGGTAGTGCTGGCCTCATACAATTTTTTACGTGACTGAGAGGAATTGTCTGTTAAGTATTTGTTAAGTTTTTGCTTACTGATCAAATCTCCCCATTGGTCATAGGTATATATAGATTTCCTATTTCTTCATGTTTCTGTCTTATCTGTGTTTCTAGGAATTCATTAATTTATCTTGGTTATCTGATTTCTTGGCATACAGTTGTTTATAGTACATTTTTATAATCCTTTGTATTTCTATAATATTAATAGTAACGTATTTTCTTTCATTTCTGAATTTAGTAATTTGAGTCTTCTTATATTTAAAATGTATCAATCTGGTTAAAGGTTTGTCAGTTTTATTTATCTTTTCAGAAAGTCAGTTCTTGGTTTCGTTAACTTTCTATGGTTTCTCTCTTCTCTATTTGGTTGATCTCTGCTCTAATTTTTATTATTCCCTTCATTCTGCTAGCTTTGGGTTTCATGTATTCTTCTTTTTCTAGTTCTTTAAGGCATGATATGGTTTGGCTGTGTCCCCACCCAAATCTCATCTTGAATTGTAGCTACCATAAGTCCCACCTGTTGTGGGAGGGACCTGGTGGAGGTAATTGAATCATGGGGCAGGTGCTGTTCTTGTGATAGTGAGTAAGTCTCACGAGATCTGATGGTTTTATAAAGAGGAGTTCCCCTGCAAACACTCTCTTGCTGCCACATGTAAAATGTGACTTTGCTCCTCATTTGCCTTCAGCCATGATTGTGAGGCCTCCCCAGCCATGTGGAACTGTGAGTCAATTAAACCCCTTTTCTTTATAAATTACCGGGTTTTGGGCATGTCTTTATTAGCCATGTGAGAACACATTAATACAAGGCATAAAGTTTAGGTTGTTAATTTGAGATTTTTTTTTTCACTTTTAATATAAGCATTTACAGCTATAAGTTTCCCTTAGCACTGTTTTTATTGCAGCTCATAACTTTTGAGATGTTGTAATTTTATTTTCATTTATGTTAGCTATTTTATAATTTCTCTTGTGATTTTTTTCTTTGATCAACTGGTTTTTGTTTTGGGGATTTTCCAGTTTTCCTTCTGCCATTGATTTCTAGTTTCATTCCTTTGTGAACATAAAAGATACTTTTATGGATTTCAATCAACATTTTAAAAAATATTGAGATTCATTTTGTGACCTAATATATAATCTAGCAGGGAAATTTGCATGTATACTTTAAATTCTGCTCATGTTTGGTGGAGTGCTATGTATGCGTTTGTTAGTTCCAGTTGTTTTACAGTGTATTCACTCTCTGCTTTTTTATTAATCTCTCATTTAGTTCTATTTTTTTATTTAAAATGGAATATTGATGTCTCCTACTATTACTGTAGAGTTGTCTATTTTTCCCTTAATGTTAATGTTTGTTTTTTATATTTTGGAGCTCTGATGTTTGGTGCATATATTTTTATAATTGTTATATTTTCTTAATAAATTGAATTTTATCATTATATCATATATTTATCTCTTATAACATTCTTTGACTTGAAGTCCATTTTTCTAATTTTAGTATAGCCCCCTCTGCTCTCTTGGTTACTATTTTCATGGAACATCTTTTTTCCTTATTTCACTTTGAACTCATGCATGTCCTTAGGCCTGAAGTGAATATTTTGTAGATAGCATATAGTTTTGTCTTATTTTTCTGCATATTCTGTCAATCTATGCTTTTTGATTGGAGAGTTTAAAGTAATTATTGATGATATAAAACTTGCTATTACCCCTTTATTTTTTTCTATGTGTATGATAGGTTTTTTGGGGGTCCTCATTTTCTTCCTACTGCCCTCCTTTGTTTTCAGTTGATTTTTTTGTAGCAGAATATTTTCATTTTTTTCTCATTTTCTTTTGTGCATATTTTACAGATATTTTCTTTGTGCTTACCAGGGGATTACATATAACATCCTAAAGTTATAAAAATCTATATCAAATGTGTAACAACTTAACTTCAATTGCGTGTAACAAAAAAAGCCCTCTAGTCATTTACAGCTCTGCCCTCCCTTTATATTATTAAATGTCATGAATTACATCTTTATGCATTTTATATCCATTATATACAGTACTCATTAATATAGATTTATAATTATTTTATGCTTTTGTCTTTTAAATTATATAAAATAGTAAGTGGAGTCAAGAACCAAAATTACAATAATAGTATTAATTTTTTTCCCTCAGTTATTTACCTTTACCAAAGATTTCTAAAATTTTGTATGACTTCAAGTTACTGTCTCGCATCCTTTAATTTCAACTTGAAGAATTTCCTTTAGGATTTATTTTGGGGTAGGTCTAGTGATAATAGACTCGCTCAGTTTTTGTTTACCTTGGAATGTCTTAATTTCTGCCTCATTTTTGAAAGACAGTTTTGGGAGATACAGAGTTTTTGTTGATAGTTGTTTTATGTTTAGGACTTTAAATACATCATCCTACTGCCTCCTGGCCTGAAAAATTTCTGCTGAGAAATCTGCTGATAATCTTATTGGGGATCCATCGTACATAACATGTTGCTTTTCTCTTGCTACTTTCAACATTCTTTGTCTTCGACTTTCAACAGTTTCACGTCTTTGGATTTAGTCTACTTGGAGCTCATTGTCATTCTTGCGTTTATATATCCATGTCTGTCTTCAAATTTGGGAAGTTAGGACTTTTTTTTTTTTTGCCTCCTTTTTTCTTCTGAAGTTTCTATAATGTATATATTGGTCTGCTTGATGGTGCCTCATAAATCCCTTAGGCTCTGTTCACTTTTCTTCATTTTTTTTTCTTTTTGTTGCTGAGACTTGATATCTTAAAATCATCTGTCTTCAAGTTTGCTGAATCTTTTTTCCACTTGCTAAAATCTGCTGTTGAAGCCTTCTGGTAAAATTTTTAATTTAATAATTAATAATTTAATAATTAATAATTTAATAATTTAATAAAAATTGTATTTTTTAGCTCCCAAGTTTTGATTTGGTTCTTTTTAATAATCTCTTTACTGATATTCTAATTTTGCTCATATGTCATTTTTTTCTGATTTCCTTTAGTTCTTTGTCCATGTTTTCTTTGGCTTTTTGAGTATGTATAGAACAGTCTTTGTCTAGTAAGTTTTTGTCTAGTAAGTTCGAAGCCAGTGTTTCTTTAGAATCTGTTTTTACACATTTATTTTGTTCCTGTGAATGGGCCATATTTTCCTGTTTCATTGTATCCTTTGTGAACTTTTGTTGAAAATTGGGCATTTAAATAAAAATAGCCACACCGCAGACTTTGCAGACTGCCTCTGTGCAGGATAGATCCTTATTAATCAGCTTGGCATGGAGGTTTAAGGTCTTCTGTGACTCTTTTGGGGATGCATACTCCCTAGGACTGTGTATGTGCCATTTTCCCAGTACCCTTATATACATGACTGTTTTTACATGTCTTAATTTTCCTAGGGGTTTCACCCCTTCTTCTTCCCTGGCCTTAGATGTTCTATTGTGGTCCTCTGCCTATAATATCTTCCTTCCCGATATCTATGGGTCTGAAGTTCCCCTGTAGTTTTCAGGCATTCCAACACCCACCACTGCTTTCAATATCCCCTGACCTACTATCCAAACTGCCATCATTCTTGTGTGATTGCTGAGTCAGGAAAGACAGAAACTCATTCCTTGGGTGGTCCCCAGACAAGCTACAACACTGCAAACAAGTCCTATTCTTTTATTTTTTTTCCCAAGAAAGATACCAGGAATTAAGTGGCTTCCTTTGGCACTCTGCTAGGGAGGGAATGGGGCAAGGTGAGCACAAACACAATGCCATTTTCTACCATTTAGAGTTTGTTTTTTCTTGATTGGGCATTCACTTGGTTGCTACAGATCCTTGGTTGGCTTCTAGAACTTTCACCGAGCTATTCACTCAGTCTGTTATTGCTTGATATTTCTATAGGGAACAAGAACCTGGAGTTCCTAGTTTGCCATCTTGCTCAAATATTTTGATTCCTGTATATTCTTAGGTATGTTCTTTATTGTTTTAGAATCTAGGTAGTGAGGGAGGTAGCAATTATGTACATCCTCCCTCAATTTTTTTTTCAACCTGACATGCTGAAGAAATGATGAGAAAGACTCATGGTGTCTAACTTCCTAGAGCTTATAGAATAAAGGGGAAGATAAAAATAAGCATATAGATGACTGATATACAAGAATAAACATATCATAATCTAGACCGTAAAGGAAGCAGAAACTAGGGGCTGGATGATGGAAAGTGTCCTGGGCAGTCCAGGCTGCTATAACAGAATACTACAGACCGTGGATTAAACAATAGAAATTTAATTCTCACACTTCTGGAAGTATGAAACTCCATGATCAATGTGCCACGAAATCTGGTGTCTAGTGAGGGCTCTCTTCTAGGTATGCACATAGCCACCTTCCTACTGTGTCCCCACGTCATGGAGAGAGAGTGTGCTGGTGTCTCTCCTCATATGAGGCTCCCCCATCATTATCTAATTCCCTTCCAAAGTCCCTATCTCTAAATACTATCACATTGGGCATTTAGGCTTCAAATATATGAATTTGGTGGAGGGTTACAAATATTTAGTCATATCAGGAAGTATATTAGTTTGCTAGGGCATCTGTAACAAAGTATCAAAACTGGATGGTTTAAAAAAGATAGATGTATTGTCTCACAGTTCTAGAAGGTTGAAGTCCAAAACCAAGGTTTCAACCTTGTTCCTTTTAAAACCTTGGGGAACAATCCTTCCTCACTTCTCCCAGCTCCTGGTGTTTGCTGGCAATCTTTGGCATGCTTTGGCTTGTAGATGCATCACTCCAGCCTTTACTTCCATTGTCACATGATGTTTTTCTCTCTGTGTGTCTCTTTCTCTCTTCTTACAAGGATGCCAGTCATGTGTTCTACAAGGGGTGTTCCCCGTAGGGGCCCATCCTACTCCAGTATAACCTCTTCTTAACCTATTCTATCTGTAACAGCCCCGTTTCCAAATAACGTCACATTTTGAGTTACCAGGGGTTAGTATTTTACTTATCTTTTTTTGGAGGACACAATTCAATCCAAAGCAGAAGGTGATGAGACTTTAAACAAGGTGATCAAAGAATGCCTCTCTGTGGATAAGATTTTTAGGGGTATATTGGAGGCAAGGAATCCGGTGAAACAGCCATGGCCATAAAAGCACACAGAGCCAAGTAATGGTATGTGCAGCCGCCCCAGTGGGAGGAGGGCCAGGGTGAATTTTGAGAATTGAAAGAAAGCCAGGCCCATTGGCACCTGTGAGTAAGGAAGATGACCTGAGATAAAACTGGAGATGTAGCAAGCAGCTGGATCGTGAGAGCTTTATAAGCCAGATGAAGGTTTGGGCTTGATTCTCAAAGCTCTAGAATATCCTGCTCTGCTCATCCTGGCTGCTGCAGGAACAGACTGGAGATCACACAGGTCGGGGAGACCACTTAGGAAGCTGATACTCACCTGGTAATTCCTTCAATCTTTTTGATTTTTCAGAGGGGACAAATGAGTGAGAGGGACAGAAAATGTTTTTGCCTACCACTTATACAAATGGAGAAGATCTAATAGACAGGGAGAAGTGAGGGTGTGGAAGAGACAGATACTTAGAAAGAAGAGATCCTGAGCATAGGGGAGACATAGGCCTGCTGAAGAGGCATAGCTATGTGACTGGCCTGGAATTAGGGTGCTTGAAACCCATATTCTATTGTGATGCTGGGGAGCAGGATATGACTATCTGCGGGACAGCTGGAGTGTGGTGCAGGAAATGTCAACGGGGAAAGGGAGAACCATGACAATAGAGGCCAGAGGTGTGGTGAATCTTTCAGGTAGCCAGGTAGAGAGGAAGACCACCAGGCCAAAAGGATGGCAGATGATGACAGGATGAAGAAAAGAGAATGACGTCATCCAAAAAGAGGCAAGATTTTGCCGCTGGGAGTAGAAGATATGGCCCAGAAAAGACCATGAGACCAGAGGAAGGAGAACTTCTGCTTGAGATGTGACCAGAAGCAGGGACCTGGAGAACAGTCCTTCCACAAAGAAGTTTATGAATAGGACACAAGCATTCCAGAGGATGTAGTGGAAGGTTTGGGGAGGAGGGAAGGAGAGGAGTGTGATGGGTTGGATCCAGGAATGCACAGAGAAATGTTAGTGCGTAGAGTTACATTTTATGCATATAATCATCTGTTCATGTTCACTAATATTTTGAGTAGACCGAGAAAACTAGGTCAACCTCACATAAGGCAGGGATGAGAAACTCTCTGAGATTACGGAGAACAGATGTCAGCTTTAGCATCTGTGTAGCTCGGGTAAGCTGAAAAGATTAATGGGGCACACATGGTATCAAAGGAAGGAAGGAAGAAGAACGGTGAAACCTTGTTAAACTTAAAGGCATCTAGTAGTACAGTTGGGTGGTATAGCCTGAAGGGATGATTAAAAATAGAGAATCAGGATTGAAGCCAATGGAATAACACTATAGCTTTATCTGCTGCAAAGAAGACCTACCTCTGAGATTCTTTATTTGCAACAAAATGGCACCATCCTCTGAAAGTCACCCTTGGGGACTGTGGGAGATGCCATTGGGCACAACCTTATCCATCACGCAGGACTGAAGCTCTTATTGCACCAGTGGCGATACAATAGAAATACACATTTCAGTCCCACTTTGGACCTACTGATTCAGAAACTCTGAAGGTGCAGCTCAGCAATCTGCTTTTTAGCAAACAATCCAGGTGATTCTGATGCACAGAAGGGTTTGAAACTCATTGAGCTAAAACTAGTTTTTAAATATCACATATCTATAATTTTGGAGTATCACTGCGGAAGGCTCTCAGCTGACTCCCTTCCTTGACATTACCTTCTGCTGAAGACAGCCAACTTGCCCAAAATTATATTCCTGAGGAATGAGGAGAGACGACACACAGACAATGACTGATCCAGGGTGGCTTTCTTGCCTCAATATGGGCTGTCTTTGAAGGGCCACCCCAACTTCAGAGCTCTTATGTTTGGACCAGTTAACTCATGGACAAGAATGAAAGGAAAATTTTATTTTCTTCTTCCATTCTGGGGGCAAGCCTTTATGTGCTTCCTTTCTCCGAGATCTGCAGAGCATTTTGCACTTCAGAGCTGTGACCTGAGTTTCCAGGATTTGGCTTTTCCAGAGATTAGGATGGAGTGACCCTGTTGAGGAGGGCATGGTGACTGGGGCTTGAGGTACAGAGAGACCTGGGCCAGTCCTGGAGGTGGGCACCCTGGCTGGTGACAAGACTGCTGGGAAATGGAGTGTCCTCTGGGCAGCAGAGGCCTGTGCCCCACCCTTGTATGGTAGAACTTGAGAAGGGACAGCTGGGAAGAAACCAATGTTGTGATGTCAGGAAAATCTGCTGAGTCTTCATTACCGAAACGTCACAGAGGATGGGGTGCATTGTTCCCCGGAGCACGTTCTACCAGCATGGTAACTTTTCAAGAATTTTAGAGGAGATATGTTGACAGGGCATTTGCTAAATGTGTAATTAAAAAAAAATTGTAGTGCGATGAGTTTCAAACTCTGCTGTGCACCAGAATCACCTGGAATGTTTGCTAAAAAGCAGATGGCTGGGCTCCACCTTCAGAGTTTCTGAATCCATAGGTCCAGGGTGGAGCGGACATGTGTATTTATAACAACTTCCCAGGGTTGCTGATACTGCTGGTCCCCAGAACCACTGTCTTAGAGAGAGCAGGATAAAAGTAAGACAAAGAGAGCCATGGAGAACATAGTCCAAAGGCATGTGTTTTCATTCACTGCATGCTTGCTTGCTCAGCACCTGATCAGTGCATTTACTGCCTTCTCCCTTAGTTTGTGTCCCCAGTGTCAAAATTTGGCCCTTCCTCTTTGTCGGCAGTGTCTGGCACTCTGTGGACCAAGGTCATAAATGGAGCTACGAGCCATCACACAGACCATGCTGGCCTGGTAGGGGAGCAGAGCTGATGTGTACCTTGAGGGATGTACAGTTTGTATAATGTACAAGGTGACCAGCAGAGGGTGAGAGTGGCCTGGGGCTCAGCAGGTGCATCCTTCACCCAGCTGGGTACCCAGAGTGCCTGCACCTGTCCAGAAAGTTCTTTGTACAAAGGGTCTTCTGCCCCTCAAGCCACGCACTGTCTGGGCAGAGGGAAGGGTTGTGTCCACACAGAGAGGGGCCATCTTCTCATTTGCACAAGGGCCAAGTGTGAGCTTGCAGAGTCCTAAGCTGTGAGATCAAAGCAGGAACTTGGCTGAAGAGGCTCTTTTTACAGCCACCCAAAGACCCTGGGGAAAGCGCACCTGTGAGACTGTGGAGAAGGATGGGGCTTCCCCAAAAGGAGTGACACTGGATAGAGTTACTGTTGAAAATGGAGGACTGTTATGTTTCTTCCACCTGAGCATTGAACAGCCCACCACCATTTGCTACTGGTCTCTGCATGACCTGAGTGGCCTAGCTCATCTGGATTCCTGCTCTAAGCAGCATCAGCATTACCAGGGACCCCACTCCGGACCTACAGAATCAGAAAACCAGGACGTGGCCCAGCTGGAAGTGTTTTAACAAGCCCCCTCCTCCAAGGTGATTCTGATATATCGCGGTATTTGAGATACTCTGGCTTGGAGCTTCTCCACTTCTACCAAACTTGGGAATCTCCTGGATATTTTATTAAAGTCAGATTCTGAGACTGAAGTTCTGGAGTGTGGATTAAAAGTCTGTATTCTTAATAAGTTGCCAGGTAATGTGGATGCTGCAGATCCGTGAATTCACGTTGAGTAACAAAGGTTTATACTAGATTAATGGTTCTTGACTTTGACTTCTGTTTTACTCTTGGCTGTTATTAAAAAAAAAAAAACATAAACAACCAAAATTTATAGCTTACAGTTCTGGAGACTGGAAAGCCCAAGATCAAGGCAGATTTGGTGTCTGATGAGGGTCTGCTTCCTGGTTCATAGACGATGCCTTAGCTCTCTGGGCCCTCTTTTATAAGGGCACTAATCCCATTCATGAGAGCTCTGCGTAGAGGTCCCACCTCCTCACATTGGTAACTAGAATGTCATCATATGAATTTTTTGAGGACACGAACAGCAACTTCACATAAGCACCTTGAAATATATGGATGTTTGGGTCTCGTCCACAGAGGTCCTGTGCCAGTTGTGGCACGAGTTGGGCTGGAAATTGGACCTTGTTTTAAAATGTATTTATAGCTCCCCTGCTGATTCTAATGTGCAGGCAGATGTCAGGATCCCCTAGCCTAGAAGCAAATGGGACAGGCTCTTAGAAGGATATAAGTTAAGGGGAAGTAAAAGGAGGAATTTGGAAGCAATCTGCTCCTTCTGGCTGATGAAAGGTTAGGGATCGTAGGGAGTGCCAAAGAGGCTGGAGACATGGTTTTAAGTGAGTTGCTTCTTGTTTAAATGAGGCCTCTGGGCCTCTGCTTCACATTCTCAGAACAAATAATGATGGCATGTGGCAAAAGGCAGGATTCTTCTGCATTGTGGGATATTCAGCCTAGAACTGGCTCTCTTTATTAGCTCCTGATTTGCTCTCCCTGATTCCATGCTAGCACTGGATTTTTGCCTTCAGCATTTTGACGACTTTAATCTTTTTACCCTCCTTTGTTGAGTTCTTAAATTCCATTTTGTCATTTAACCTGATAACCTACATTTTGGTTGTCATGGAAAACAACATCCTGACTTGTAAAGCTGGATGGTTGTCTCAGGACCCAGAAACTGCATCAGACGGTGCCCAGAATCCACTGTCATCGTATTTGGAGCCTCCTCTGGGATGGGTTTCTGAGTGGGATACATTCGTTTGTAATGAAGAGGAGACCGTGGAGGACAGGGTGATCACTCTGCTTTCAGACATCATTAGTGTAGGGGCAGGTTTATTGACAGTAGCCTTAAATGACTTTAGTAAAAACAGTATATTTTTATTTTTATATTCCAATGGCCGTAGGATCAAGGCCATAATTAGGACGAACTGGGAAATAAAATAAGTTTTCTCGACTACAAGTTGTAAAATGTATAGTTTTTAAGTATGATTTTTAAAACACATATTTCTTGTGAATAGCAGGGCAGAATTTTACTTTGGAAATGAACTTCAAAGGTTAACATGTTTTAATTATTTAGAAAGTGAAGACGGGATTAAAACCGATAAATAGGATTCTACAACACCAATCAAATGTAAAGAACTCCAAATATTAATTTTGCTCAAGTCTTTTAGCATATTTGGTGTTACAAAAGAATGAGTAATATAACCAAGAGAAGAAATCTTCCTTCAGTCTGTAGTTTAAATTTAACATGGATCAATGTTACACTAAAGCACTTTTAAAAATGCCTGCACAGAATTGTTAGCCATTAATCTTTTTTCTTGCTGATTCACCTGTTTTTAATCAATGCGTCTTTGACAAAATTGTTTATCAATGTCAGGAAATACACGTGGTTATTTCCTTGAAATGCTAATGTGAAACCACTCAGTGAAAAGGCAATTCTAATCCAAGCTTGCCAATAGCGGTGTTGTCATAGGATTCTATTAAATTAGCATATATTAATCTACGCTGTGTGGTTGGCTATGGTATGGGTCAGGGCATTTCGTCTGCCTTTAAATGAGTTGGTTTTTAAAAGTTAAAATCTGGAAAGGGAAAAAAAAGTCTATATGGTTAGTAGTAATTATAGTTGGAAATGCGAACAAAAGAATCTGGTTCCCTTTCAACGGAATTATTTTAATTCATTAAATTATCAGAAAATTCCAGTCCTCGCCATCTATTCCAGGAGCATGCAGTAGGTGGCACCTAAAAGCTCTTTGGAGGCGAGCAGGCGCCATTTAAGCAGGAACAGCAGCCTCTGCAGCAGTTGGCACATCTGAGAAGGCAGAGATTGAAGAGAGTAGGAGGAGCGTGCAGCGGCGGTGACAGTGCCAGGCCGGCGCGGCTCAGGCCAGCGCAGGTGCAGGGGCTGCGGGCGGTTGGAGCGCGAGAGCGCAGAGCGCAGGGCGCAGGGCGCACGGCCGGCGGGCGGTGCAGGGCGCACGGCGGGCGAGCAGCTGACAGCATCGTCACGGCGGCGGGAGGGAGCGCGCTGCGCCTGCCTCCGGGAGGAGCCGCATCCACACACCCTGCGCTGCCCTGTCCTGCGCGAGCGGAGCTCTGAAGAAGCTCTGAGCGGAGTTGTGTTCTTCCCCAGGTAACCGATTTCCCCCTTCTGCCGTGGCTTCGCTGTGTCCGCATTGGGCACGGGTGGCTTTGGCATGATTGTTTGCAGCCCCTGGAAAGGGATTACCGCTCTCTGGGAGGGCTAGTCAGCGTGTACTGGAGTTGGTAAAGGGGGAAGAAACCTGCATTTCTGTATCCTTGTTAGGGAGGGTGAGCATCATGCGACCCTTGTCTAAAACATGTTCTTTTTAAAAAATCTGTATCTTACATATTATTAGGGATTCCTTCCAAAACAGGATTTACCGTTTTAGAAAATTCTACGGTGCAGGTGTTTCTGTTAATGTGGAAGTTTAATGGATTTAGGAAAAGAGTAAGAAGATGTGCTCTAAAGTGAGAAAAATGCCAAGCACGCTAGAGACGGCCGTTTGGTTCGGCATGCTTTCATCCTCGACTGCTTCACTTCATGCGCTTGGCTGAGACCTGTCTAAATCTTTTGTCTGTCTTCTTAAAGAACGTGTTTCATGATATCTACGTGGGTTTCTTTCCGCTTCCTTGTTGTAAAGCAGAAGATGGGCAAGGGGCTGCATCCAGTCCTCAGTTGTAAGACTGGTTTCCCATCAGATGACAATGACTGCTGACAGCTCCCAGGCTCGCCTGCAAAGCAGTGCTGGCTTTCGGCGGTGTGGGAACCTGCCTCTTTCGTCCTCTCTTGAAAAATGCTGTTTTTCCTCTTCAAAACTCCAATTCACATTCTATGTGGGTTTGGGAGACTTTTAAACTAGAAGCTCTGTGAATCATCTGTTACATCTATTGAATGTTGGAATACAACATTGTGGTGGAATTCAGTTTCTTCCTACTGTGCAGAGACACAGCTTGCCTTCCCTGGGAACTTATTTTACATATTTGCCCTTGTTATCTTTTAAATAGATCCCTTAGGATGTGAGAAGCTAGCCTAGCATGTCAGAACTTTCCTGCTTCAAACTAAAAATTTTCAAAAATATTATTTTTAAGGAAGATTTTCTAGGTAACGCTAAAAGTCTGGAGCATTTTACATTCCAAATCAGTCACAATGCGCTCCATTTCCAGTGGCATTTGGATTTGAGGAGGTGGAGTGGGAGGGAGAGAAAAGGGGAGGATAAAATTAGAATAAATTTAACAAATTTGTAGGGGAAATCATACTTTTTTTCCTTCTTGGTTATTGCCTGAAATTGCAAATTGTCCACAACTTTATCTATCTCTGGAAATGAAGGAGGCTTTGTGGGCCGGGGACAGGAAGACACATAGTTCATTTTATAGAAATAAAAGATACAGTGGCAAGGAAACATTTTC
Source organism: Papio anubis (assembly GCF_008728515.1). Lineage (NCBI taxonomy): Eukaryota > Metazoa > Chordata > Mammalia > Primates > Cercopithecidae > Papio > Papio anubis. The sequence goes on along the minus strand of NC_044988.1, from coordinate 7,391,641 downwards.
ATCCCATTTAACAGATGGCATTTAATTTGATAATAGTCCCAGGCAAGCACAGGGAAAGGAAGGGGAAAGGAGGGGGAATTGCTGTCTATTCCAAGGCACAGAACTGCTGCTCACACTTCAGTGATCCCTGCAGATGGGAAGTATGTGTTCATAGTTATTGTAGAAACCTCCAGAATCTTTCTTTGTTACAGCTTCAATAGAGTTGTTCCTAAGAGGCGACTCAGAAAACATACAGATTGAATGCCAAGTTGTGGAAGTCACTTTTCAGCTTGTGTCTAACAACCCAGCGTTCTCAGCAAAGCAGTTTCCTCACGAGAAGAGTGGAGGAGACTTTTTTTTTTTAAGAGATTATTTATTGTATGTTGTTCGTATCCTATACACCACACATGACTTTTACTGTATTGGAAATGTATTATTTCAATGGTAAATACTGCATATCTTACTGAAAAATTAAAACCTTTTAAGAAACAACTAGGGTGCTTTTGTCAAAAAGAGAGTGTATCTGTGATAATAAAATGTATCGTTCATTCTTCTTCTAATTTGGAGACCAGAGTTGATATGTTCAAAATTAACCTATTGATTTAAGCAAAATCATCATTTCGCTATGACAAATGCCTTACATTTTTCTACCAGAGAATTTCTTTGTGAGAGGACCATTCTGTTGTCTGGGGTGGAGTGGTTGCCTGCCAGCTGTTTTAAGTAAGAAAAGTGCTTGGTGTTGATCTGTAACTTTCAATTCAGATAACAACCATCTCCAATTCTCACTCATAGGGTGGATTGGCTCTATTTTTCATCATTCTATCTACCTGGTATGAGTATTAACAGTGGACAGATGTCTCTTTAAGAGCAGAACTGATTTGTAGGACACTAATTGATTTTGGTTTTGATTTTTCCAGGAAAACAGCTGCTCAACCGAAAGGGAATACGATGGTTGTTATGTTGTCAAAATTGCTGATGGCTTTTTAAGAGTTAAATTTACTACTTCATGCATACATATTTAAACATGAACTTAAAATTATTTAGCTGGTGTCAAATAAATCTTTAGTTTTCATTATATTGCATGGCTCACAAGTCTCTCCTCACTGATGGGGAGGGACTCTTTGAAGTACTAAAAACAAATGCCCCCTCATGCTCTCCTTCTTTGCTCTCAACCACTGGCAAATTTAGGAAAGAGATTCCTTATAGCTGTCTCCTAAATGCAGTGAAGTGTTTTCTTAGAAATCAGTACTGTACAATAGAATTGAAATGTGTGAGTCACGTGCACAGTTTAAAATGTCCTAATGGTCATAATGGAAAAGTAAAGAGAAACAGCTGAAATTAATTTTAATAATATATTTAAGCCAGCATATAAAAATGATCATTTGAGTATAATCCATACAAAATACTAATAAGATATTTTACCTTTTTAAATACCTGCTGAGTACTTACAAGACATCTCAATTTGGATTAGCCGTGCTTCCAGTGCTCAGTAGCCCATGCAGCTGATGGCTACTGTATTGTCCAGCACAGCTATAGATCATTACTCAATTGATGGTAATTTAAAAGCTAAGATGTTCGGCACCATCACCAACTAAGCACTATCAAAAATAAACATACAAGTGATCTCAGATTACTGTGAGATATGTGTCCTTCTCCTTCCTGCCATTAACTGTGATGCTGTCTTGAACCTATTAGTTCTTTATCAGAAAGACAAAAGGATTAGATCAAATAATTCCTGTGATTCTATGAAAAATAACCAGTGAGTAGATATGGGGGATCCAACCTGCAAACAGCCTAGAGATTTATTGTGGCAGAAACAAAGGAAACAGGTATGCCTTAATGGGTGTCATCATTTTGCACCACTACGAACTTCTATCCTAAGAAGTACTGCCCCCCTGGGGTTGCTTCAGCATTATTCTTGATTACAGAGGTCAGCAACTTAGTCCGCAAGTCTCATTATGGATCATTCAATTTTCATATAATTTCTTTTACTGAACAAGCAGTAGCAAACCCATTATAAAACTAATGAACAACTAGTGGGCTATTCTTTACTATGCAATAAAATATATTTCGCAGATCTTTTAGTATTATTATTCTTTACTGGTATGTGTTTGTGTCTATCTGACACCATTATATGAAGTTTAGGGTGAAATCTAATGCTTTGTAATTGACCCATGAATACTGGATTCTTGAAACACAGAAATTAATGACCTTAATGAAAACATGTCAATTTCTTTATCTAGTCCCTGAATACCTCCATGATCAGTGAGTGCTCGTGGGGTGGGTACCATTTCCGTCACATGGTTCTCTGTCTCAGAAATTATGACAGGAGATTTAAAGAGGGCAGTGTTTTGTATGAAAGGATTTGGGGCAATATTTTTCTAAAGCTAATTAACGTCTGCAAAGTGATTATTTTTCTGAGAAAATAAGAACGCAAGAACTTTCCATTAGGCCTTCGCATAATAAACACACAGACGCCCTTCCCTCCTTTACCATCTTCAGATACTCATCGGAGCTCAGACAAAGGAGCCTTTGGAGGAGGCAGCTTTCCTTCCTCTGTCAACCTTTCTTTCTGATTGTTTTATTGGAGCACCTTTGTGCCTTTTGAGTTTGGGAGTTTCTCTCTAGAAGAGGCTGAACAAAAAGGAAAAGTGATCAGAATCCAGGTTTCTGCATTGAGGGCAAATCCAGGTAGAGTCCACTCAGCTCTCTATTTGCATTAAAAAAATCCAGCTTAATGCCATTTTTGTGCAAACTTAGACTCATCTCCCCAGCCTTATTACCCAGCTACCTACCACCCCAATTACACGCATACACACACACACACACACACGCACACGATCAATGGAGCATTTCACTGCCTCCTTGCCTGTAAAACAGTCATCTGACACTTAAAAAAGGATTGACTAAGCCTTTTGCTTCCTTCTCTTTACCTTTGTGCTTCTCTCTTGGGACTTCTTTGGCTTTCACCGGGTTCTTACTTACAGAATGAATGGGAGCAGACCACAAAATGTAAAACTGACATTAGGTTTTTAGTAAGGTCTGTGTAAATGTTTGCAAGCCAAGAAAAGATAGAACTACTGGATAATAGAAATGGCTGGGTAACCCAGATTTTGAAAAGAACCTGAATTTCTCTGAATATCATGAAAATCATGTGCTTATCTATTTTTTAAAAAATTTTGCCAGATTTACATATAATGCTTTGTGCACCTCTTTTTTATTCTTCCATTCTTTAAATGCTAGTTTAAATTCCTCCACATACACAAGAGTTTCAAGATGCAGAAACAAATCAAGTTGTTGTAATAAATATTTAAACATAAAAAACGAAAAGGTAAATATGGGAGAATTCTTAGTAGGGGAGGGACTTTTTAAGGATAAACTCAAACTGAAATACTAAAAAGGACAAGTTTGTTAAATTGGAATACACAGAAATTTGAAATTTCTGTCCAGAAGACAGTTAAAAATAAACAACATCAAAGGAAAGATATTTGCAACATATTTTAGATGAGGCCTAATTTTTTAAAATACAGTGCTTCTCAAATTTTGTAAACATCAGAATCACCTGATGGCCTTGCTAAGCCTGAGATTGCTGACTTCAAACCCACGTGTCTCTGATTGAGCTGATCTGACTCAAAGGGGACCAGGCGTTTCTAAGAAGGTCCTGGTGAAGGGGATAGTGCTGCTCTTTCGAGCACAGCTGGAGAGCCATGGCCTTAAACTAAGATAACACCATCCTGGCAAACGACTGAAAACTGAGCAAAGAACAAGAACGCACCGGTTTCAAAGATACAAATACCAATTACTTGGAACAGAAAAGATGCTCAATGTCAGCCAAATTAAGTAAATGCAATTAATTCAGTAATGAGAAACAGACATCTTGTTTCAATGGAAGGGATCAAAGAGTTTGATAATACACCATATTATGCAGGATCTGGGGAAATAGCACTCATACAGCACCATGGGACAGGAGATGGAGAACTGGGTAGTAATTTTCAACAGCAACAGGCAATCTCTACCAAATTTGAAGGTACCTTCCCTTTAATTCTGCAGTTCCATTTATAGGAGTTTTCTCTACAGATAGGCTCAGAAACATGAAATATTTATGATTAAGGCTATTCATTGAGCAAAAGACTGAAAATAGTAAGAAAGTGGTTAATAAATGATAGCTTATTCCTCAGCAGAGTCTTACGAAGCTGTTAAAAAACACCATCTGACTCTCTATATACTAATATGAACAAATCTGTAGATGGTTCCCAACTTGCAATGCTCCAATGTATGATGTTTTGACTTTACAATGGTGGAAATACTATATACATTCAGTAGAAACTGTACTTCAATTTTTGATATTTTCCTGGGCTGGTGATATGCAGTGATATATTGTATGATACTCTCTCACGATGCTGGGCAGTGGCAGTGAGCCATAGCTCTTAGTTATCCCCATGATCACCAAGGGAAACAACTGATACTCTATAATTGACTGTGTTGCCAGAAGATTTTGCCCAGCTGTAGGCTAATGAAGGTGTTCTGTGCACATTTAAGGTAGGCAAGGCTAAGCTATGGTGTACAGTAGGTTAGTTGTACTAAATGCATTTTTGACATGATATTGTCAATTTATGAGGGGTTTATCGGGACGTAGCCACATGGTAAGTTGAGGAACAACTGTACATGACACACTGTGGATACCATACTTCCATGTGTTTGTCTATCTCTCTGACTAAATGGCTATCAGTTGATGTCTGTCTCTCTTTGACTATGTACCATTTTGTTAACACCAGATCACACTGCTGCTCCGTTACCAACGACCACTCAAACCGTTTAGTCACATGCTAAATGTTCCACTACCAACCCCTCTTCACATTCAATGTATGCTTTTGACAAGAGACCATTTCTGGCGATTGAGAAAAAAATCATGTTGAGTAAGTTGCCATTGGCAGTTAATGTGAAACAATGAGCCAATTAAGTCAAAACATTGTAGAAATATTCAACTTTGTCTGTTTTGTTGCATTTCAAACAAAATATTGTTGATTTTTGCACTGGTAACTTTTTGGTGATATGTTTATTCTTATAGAGGTGTTCTGTAAGAATATTCAGGGCCGGGCGCAGTGGCTCACGCCTGTAATCCCAGCACTTTGGGAGGCTGAAGTGGGCAGATCACGAGGTCAGGAGATTGAGACCATCCTTGCTAACACGGTGAAACCCTGTCTCTACTAAAACATACAAAAAATTAGCCGGGCATGGTGGTGGGCGCCTGTAGTCTCAGCTACTCAGAAGGTTGAGGCAGGAGAATGGCGTGAACCCTGGAGGCAGAGCTTGCAATGAGCCTAGATTGTGCCACTGCACTCCAGCCTGAGCGACACAGCGAGACTCTGTCTCAAAAAAAAAAAAAAAAGAATGTTCAGTTGTATTCTCTATCCTTTAGGACAATTCCAGATTCCACTGATGTTGTTCCACTTCCATTATGGAAACAGAAGCTATGTTTGGGGCAGAAGGGTCTTGCCCTGCAACCCTAAAACTGCAGATGGAACCCAGACCTCTTGGTTGTAGGACTTGTACTCAATAGGAAACTTATACTAATTAGAAACTGTGAATCTTTTACCCCAGCATTGAAAGATATGTAAATACTAATTATCATCTTATCTTCCATTACCTTCTCTTAAGACTGGCAAAGATCAACACATGAGACTCCCTGTTCTGACTCTAGTCTCCCGTGGCCTGGGCCTTCTCTGGTCAGGCTTATGAGGACACTTTTGCCCCTAGTGTTAAGGCTACATTCAAATCATGAATTAAATATCGCATGATGTAAGTATAACCCATGTTTTCCTCTAAACATGTGTTTTCTTGACCTCTTGGTGTAGTTGTTCAGAGTTCAGCTTTTGGTGTGGACCTTATATGAAGCATGTATAACATTTTTGATGTGTCAGAGAACATACACAGTTATCCATTATAAGCTGCCTAACATCATCGTTGCATTTTTAAAATGAATTTTATATAAGTTTCAAAGTTGCTTGGCAATATTATAGGTTAGTCTGAAAGGCTTCCTTCTGCAACATTTTAGAATCCAGCGCTCCTCGTTCGGTTGTTACTAATTTGGATTAGTTTGAGTGCCTTCCCAGATTAGCTATGATTACTATGTCTAGGTGCACTAGAACGTTAGTGAAGATTCTGTCCCCAGATACCTGCATGGCGTGAAATGTTCATCCATAGCTTCCTTGTTTCTAGACCATGTTTCTGGCCCCCTAGGCTCTTGTGATTGACTGTTCTTCTTCCATGTGTGTTTGGACTTACTTAAACTTGAGTTCAAATGTGGATTCTGTCACTAGCTGTGACTTTAACCATCCAGAGCCTCAGTTCTCTCATCTGTAAAATGGGGCTACTAAGAGCTAAGTAAGTCAAAAGGTGTTTTGAAGATGAAGCTTGCCTAGAACCTCTGGATTCTAGCTAGGTAATAAGGATTCAGGCTGTTTGGGTGGCTGCTATCTGATGAATATTTGAGTGGTTCCTCTTTCTCAGTGTCTCAGGTTTATTCCTCTCTTTTACAACTTGGCATGAAGCCCATTGTCTTAGAGTTTGTACTTTGTTTCTGGATGGAATTCTGGCTTCAGCTTCAGCCCTTTCTCATTTACCAGAGCTCACACTCTCAAATGAATGTTAAAACGTTTGCTTTTTTCCTATGTATCTTTCTGTTTTCATTGGACCAACTGGGACTCTATTTTTCATCTGGTTAAATCCACTTTCCTCCTTTTGCCAATGTTCCTTTCCTCTGTTGACTGGACTCATCTCCCCATAGGAGTTCCTGACTCTAACTAAATTCGTATGGTTTTGAATATGAAAGAACATGCCTTGGATGATATTCTTGTTTTTCTAACCTCGAGCTGTTCATCTGTGTAAAGATCCTGGGCATCCTGGCCTTGACTGGAAGCCTGTCAAGGGCTCCTCAAGTATAGGGACTGTATGAGGTTAGTGATCATTGGATTCTAGACACATTGGTAGCTATTCCCCCTTTTAGCAGTATCGCTAACCTGCCTGGTCACCGTGGAGCAGACACAAATAAATTTTCATTGATTAATGGCTCCTAGATCCTTACTATATGCCCTTGCTCTCTTCTGATCTCCTGGAAATTGTTCTTCACTCACCAAGGGTGTTGGCCCCTGGCCCATTGTCTTCCTCCTGACCTCATGTTCAGATATCATCCAAGGTCACTTCACTCTTTCTCCATCACTCTTCTTATGCTCCACAGGCACAGGAGGACCTTTTCAGGACTGGAAACTCTTGCATTTCTAGGGGACCAGAGGGAGCCTCCCCACTCTGACCATAGCACTTCCTTTTGACCCTCAGCAGGAACTTACATTTAATCTTGCTGGTGAATTCAGCTGTTACCTTCTCTTTAAAATGTATACATGTCTATATATCTGTACTTGAAAATTAATTTTTAAAAATGTAACAAATCAAAACTGTGTACCATGTAGCCACCAATTCACAGTCTTTCCTCTGATTCACAACCAAAGTCTCAGCAAGTGTTTCTGAGCTGCTTATCTCAATTTCTACATTTTATGCTCACTTCTCAATCCACTGCAATCTTATTCTACCCTGCGGTGCCATTGAAGCGCCTCTTGCTGGGTTCACCAGTGACTTGCATTGCTTTGCATCCAGTGGGTGACTGGAGGGTTAATGTTGCTACTGACTGAGACAAAGAAAACTATAGGGGAGCATTTTTGGGGTGTTACAGGGTGTTTAGACTTGTACATGTTCTATCTGGGATGTGTGCATGGCACCCAGGTGGAGATGTTGAGGCAGGAGAGTGGTACATGAGCCAGCAGTTTTAGGGAGCGGTCCTGGCAGTGGGTGTGCAGTTGGGGGTGCTGGTATATGAATGGTATGCATATCAGATGCCCCCACTGACTGAATGAGTAGAGTAGCGGCAAAGGAAGAGTAGCAAAGATAGGGTGTGGGCTGTCTCACGGGCGAGCTAGTTGCAGTGATGGTGCTGCTTACCTCTCCTGCTGCCTCTACCCTAGTACAAGCCACCGTCGGCGTGTATTGGGATTGTTGCTGGAGACTTCTGACTGGAATCCTGCCTCCACTCCTGACCCTTGGCCCGCAGGCCCTCAAAGGGGTACTTTTACAATGGAGGTCCCACCCTATCACTTCTCTGCTCAAAACCCTCCAACTGTCTCCTGTTTATCTTAGAATAAAAGCTGACCTTTTCCCTGTGCTTACAAATCTCTACATGACCTGCCTGTCCTGGCCTCTTTACTTTGCTGACCTCATGTGCTTTTCTCTCTCCGTTCAAGAATTTATCCACATGTCTTGAGCACGTTGGACAAACATCTGTGTTTGCACCTACTGTTCTCTCTGCCAGAAGAAACCCTCCACCCACACACAGGTTTCTACAGAGTTCATGCCGTTACCTCTCTCCAACTTTTGCTAACATATCAACTTTTTAGGGAATCCTTCCCTGGTCTCTCATCATCTTTGATGCTCACTACGTATTTTTGATATATAATAAAAATATATTGTATTCATGTATTTTTGTCAAATGGTTCCACGCTCAAGGAAATCCTGCATTTGGACAACCTTTAAAATTAATTTTTAAATTTGATTTTCAAGTTCTTAATTGTGCCGATTGGAGAGTTAATTTTAAGGACACATTTACATTGCTTTGAGCAATATCATGTAAGGGTGGAATCATTTTTATATGTCTCTTTTCAAAATGCTGTCTCTATAGGATGATTAGGTTTCCAAAGCAGGTACTGTGTCTCTCACCTTTAAATTACAGGGATGAAGAAAGTATGCATATTTTTGGAAAATACTTGCTCTATGGCTTGCTACTGAAGACCTATCAAGTAGAAAACATGAATAAATTTAGAACAGTGCTTTTTGTATAAAAGAAAAATACACACCTTGATATTAGTTCTGCAACTCATTATTATTATTATTAGCTACAGAGTAACTAGCAAGCCATTGTGTGATAGAAAATATTTTCATGGTTGCTGCACATCTCCATGTAAAGTATTAGAAAGATTCTATTGTATTTTAAAAGTCTGATTTTTATAAATGAAAAATAACATATCCAAGTGCTTGCTATCTAGTAGCTCCCGGCTACTTTTGGCTTCAAGATCTTTTCTGCAATAGTGTAGTGATGAATGATGCGGTAAACTCACCTCTCATTCTGTTTCTATCATGTTATCACATATCTTTGTGTAAGTTTTTATTTCAATTGGCATTGCCAACCTTTGAGTGGTTTTAAGTAGAGATTTTCAAAAAACTTTATTTACTTTTTTATAGTTCAATTCTCTTCGCTGCTACAACTTTCCTTTATTGGACCACACACACACACACACAAAAAAAATGTATTTCCACAGCAAATAATCAATATGTACTGAGTGTTTCTGATGTACCTGACATTGGGCTAGAAGCATGGATGTGCTGGAGAATGAACCAAAAGTCCCTGCCTTCCTGTTGCTATTGACTGAGACAAAGATATTGATATTCAAGTAGGGAGTAGGAGAGAGAGAGAAAAAAAGAACAGAAATAAATGCATAAATAAACACTGAAAGAAGAATATATGTGCCAAAGTATCTTATTGTTGAAAGAGAATCATTCTAGCAAATAATAAATGAGCTGAGGTGTATTGGGAACATTTGTACTTTTACCCAACTGTTTTGCAAAGCTCTCTCTCTCTGTACCTTCTAATAGGGTGGCGCCCCTCTGTATCTGTGGCATCCACATCTGCAGGTTCAACCAACTGAAAAAAAAAAATTGGGAAAAAGAAGATGGTTGTGCCCGTACTGAACACGTAGGCTTTCTTTCTCATGTCATTATTTCCTAAATGATGCAGCCATAACAGCTATTTATATAGCATTTAAGTTGTATTAGATATGATAAGTAACCTAGAAATGATTTAAAGTATCCAAGAGGGTGTACGTATATAGGCAAGTACTACTCCATTATGCATACGAGACTTGAGTGTCACAAAGTTTGGTATTCACAGGTGTCCTGGAAACTATCCCCCTCAGATACAAAGGAACAACTGCCTTGGTTTTTCACCCCGTCAGCAGTTTTTTTTTTTCTGTATGTCTTCCCATAGGATTTTAAGAAGTGAATTTTAGTTTGTGCCATACATTCTGGTGGATTATTGTGTGTATTTTGCCACAGCGGGAAAATAAATGTTTTTCCAGTGGCTCGTGGCTTTTTGCCTTTCACTATTAATAGAAAACCTCAAAAGAGGATTCTAAGCATTTTTTAAAAATCAAGCTTATTTAAATTTTGTAACACGTTGGATTAAGTATTGTGTGTTATTAAACTGTGTATAGAGATTTGTTTTTATGTTCTCCAGCAGTGCAGATGGTGTGAACCACATATGATTTTGTATTTGTAGTAACCACATTTTAAAAAGTAAAAAGATGAAATTAATTTGAAGTAATAGATTTTTAGGCTGGGCAAGGTGGCTCACACTTGTAATCCCACCACTTTGGGAGGCCGAGGGAAGTGGATCGCTTGAGCCCAGGAGTTCGAGACCAGCCTGGGCAACATGATGAAACTCTGTCTCTACCAAAAATACAAAAAATTAGCCAGGTGTGGTGGCCTGAGCCTGTAGTTGCAGCTACTGGGGATGCTAAGGTGGGAGGATCACCTGAGCCCGGGAGATTGAGGCTATAGTGAGCCATGATTGAGACACTGCACTCCAGCCTAGGCAACAGAGTGAGACCTTGTCTCAAAAAAATATACATATGTGTGTGTGTATGTGTGTGTGTGTGTGTGTGTGTGTATATATATATATTTTAAATTTTGTTTTATTTTGCATTTCATGTATTATCCAGTTTTACATTCTCACAGGATCAGCAATGACAATGGCCACCTAGTCTTTCCAATCTGAAATGGCAAGACAATCACAGCTGTGGCTAACAGTAAAGTATGATATACTCACAAATCTATGAAAGATGATCATTTCAACTTGTAATCAATATCAGAATTTATGAATGAAGTTAAAAAATTTTTTTTATTCTAAGTTTTCAAAATCCAGGGCAGCACATTTCAGTTCAGCCAGCTGCATTTCAAGGGGCCAGTGGCATTGTATGGGCAGCACAGGTCTAGGGGCTGAGTGTTAGATGCCATGGCTAATAGTGATGGCTTCACACAGTCAGTGATACAGTAGGGACTTAAGGCCAGCATGAAGATGTGCATTTTAATTGGTCTTCTCAATATATTAGTTTTGTTTTGTTCATCTTGTCAGATTAGATGAGATGGTTGCTGTTTTTTTTTTCTTTTCTTTTTTATGCAGAACATGCAGGTTTGTTACATAGGTATACACGTGCCATGGTGGTTTGCTGCACCTATCAACCTGCCATCTAGGTGTTAAGCCTGGCATGCATTAGGTATTTGTCCTAATGCTCTCGTTCCCCTTGTCCCACAACCCCTGACTCTTGCTGTTTTCACTATAGTGTGGATGAATAAGGAGGAGCTGTCTGCCTAGCTAATGCTGCCAATTATGTTCGTTACAGACATTATCTTTAATTCATGGTTCAGTTATTGCTAAAAATGTTTATATATACAGTCATATCTATTTTTATGGTAAAATATATATATAACGTACAATTTTCCATTTAAATCAGTTTCAAGCATGTAATTAATTCAGTGACAGTAAGTAAACTCACATTGTCATGCAATCATCACCACCATCCAACTCTAAGAATCTTTTCATCTCACAAAAGCCAAACGCCGTACTCATAAAACAACAACTCTCCTTCTTCCATTCCCTTAGCCCCTGGCAACTCCCATTCTTATTTCTGTCTGTGAATTTGACTACTATATGTACCCGCTATAAGTGGAGTCGTACAGTATTTGTCTTTTTTGACTGGCTTATTTCATTTACCATAACGTCCTCAAGGTTCATCCATGTTGTAGCATGTGTTAGAGTTTCCTTCCCATTTAAGGCTGAATAATATTTCTGTTGTCCTAGTCCAGTTTTGCATTGCTGTAAAGAATTGCCTGAGACTTCATAATTTATAAGAAAAGAGGCTTAATTGGCTCATGGTTCTGCAGGCTGTACAGAAACCATAGCAGTGTCTGCTTCTGGGGAGGCCTCAGGAGGCATACAGTCATGGCAGAAGACAAAACGGGAGCAGGCACTTCACATGGTGAAAGCAAAAGGAATAGAGAGTTGCAGGTTGGGGGTGTGGGGAAGAGGAATGCCACACACTTTTAAATGACCAGATCTTGCAAGAACTTACTCACTTTTGCAGACAGCACCAAGCCATAAGGAATCTGCGCCCATGATCCAGACACCTCCCACGAGGCCCCACCTCCAGCATTGGGGATTACAATTCAACACAAAATGTGGGCAGGGACAAATATCCAAACTATATCACCTGTCTGTGTACACTGCATTTTGTTTATTCATTCATCTTTTCTGTGGACATTTTGATTGCTTCCACCTTCGGGCTATTGTGAGTAATACCACTGTGTGAACACGGGCACACAAAGATCTATTAGAGTCCCCGCTTTCGTTTCTTTTCCACCAAAAGTGGAATTGCTGGATCATACAGTAATTCTATCTTTGATATCTTCCACAGATTTTGGACCATTTTAGATTACCATCAGCAATGCACAAGGGTTTTGGTTTCTCTCTATCTTTGCTAACATTTTTTATTTTCTGTTTTTTAAAAATAGCCATTCTAGTGGGTGTGAAGTGGTACTTCATTGTGATACTTCATTAATTTACATCTCCCTAATGACTAATGATGTTGATATCTTTTTATGTGCTTGTTGGCCATTTGTATGTATTCTGTAGAGAAATATCTATTCAAGTTCCTTGTCCTTTTTTTTTTTTTTTTTTTTTTAAAGAAACAGGGTCTTGCTATGGTGCCCAGGCTGGACACGAACTCCTGGGCCAAACCATCTTCCTGCCTCAGCCTCTCTGGTAGTTTGGACTATAGGCATGTGCTGCTGCACCCAGCTTCTTTGTTCGTTTTTTAGTTGACTTGTTTGTGTTTTTGTGGTTCAATTGTAAGAGTTTCTTTATATATTCTGTATACTATATTGTTTTCAGATATGTTTCCTCCAATTTCGTAGGATCTCTTTTTCTTCTTTTTTCTTTTTTTTTTTTTGAGACAGTCTCAAGCTGTCGTCCAGGCTGGAGTGCAATGGCACAATCTCAGCTCACTGCAATCTCTGCCTCCCGAGTTTAAGCAATTCTCCTGCCCCAGCCTCCTGAGTAGCTGGGATTACAGGCGCGTGCCACCACGCCTGGCTAATTTCTTGTAGTTTTAGTGAGACGGGGTTTCACTGTGTTAGTAGCCAGGATGGTCTTGATCTCCTGACCTTGTGATCCGCCCGCCTTGGCCTCCCAAAGTGCTGGGATTACAGGCGTGAGCCACCACGCCCGACCAAGAAGGATCTCTTTTAATTTTCTTGGTAATGCCCTTAGTTGTACGAATTTTTAAAACTTAGATGAAGCCTAATTTACCTATTTATATGAGTTACAAGGGGCCTTACATAGATAAAAATTTCTTAAAAAAGAAGTACAAAGTTGAAGACTCATACTTCCCAATTTCAAAATCTACTACAAAGTTACAGTAAACAAAATTGGGTGGTGCTGGCATATGCACAGACATATAGAGCAATGGGATGGAATTGAGAGTCCAGAAATAAAGTCACTTTTATAGTTGATTGATTTTTGACAAGGGGGCTGAGACCATTCAATGGAGGACGAATTATCTCTTCAACAAATGGTAGTGGGATAAGTGGATATCTACATGTAAAATAATGAAGCTGGACACCTACCTCACACCATATATAAGAATTAACTCAAATAGATCAGTGACCTAAATATGAGAACTAAAACCATAAAACTGTTAGGAGAAACATAGGAGTAAATCTTCATGACCTTGGATTCGGTAATGGATTCTCAAATGACACCAAAAGCATGAGCAACAAAATAATTCATTATTGTTTGAAAGAATCATTTTTTTGTACCTTGCCAATTTTGTAAATGTTTAGGTGGCTAACACTAGAAATTCACGTAACCAAGAATACACGGGTAGCCCACGGGCTGACAGTGAATTAAATAGTCTGAGCTGCACACGGTAGTGCATCAAGCCCTCGTAACTGGCATCAAATACTTTATTTTCCATTCATGCAGATTCGTGTGCTCCAGTTGACTTTATCTTTGGGTAACTATTTCCCTGCAGAGGTTAGCTTGCTGCATTGGTCATTGGTCATCAGTCCTCTGACCAAGACAACAATCTTGTTTGTTATTCGCATGATTTTCCTTTTTGTTTCCTTACTCACATAGAAAATGAACAAATCAGAAGATGCCCAAAATGTAGTTAGGCTTTGGGCAGTCTTAAAAGTGTCATTAAGCAGCTGGGTGTGGTGGCTCATGCCTGTAATCCCAACACTTTGGGAGGCCGAGGCAGGTGGTGGTGCGTGCCTATAGTCCCAGCTACTTGGGAGACTGAGGCAGGAGATTCGCTTGAACCTGGGAGGCGGAGGAGGTCGCAGAGAGCCTAGATTGTGCCATTGCACTCCAGCCTGGCAACAGAGTGAGACTCCATTTCCAAAAAAAAAAAAAAAAAAAAAAAGTGCCATTAAGTATGTTTTATTTGGCTCTTTGGAATTTTTTGCCATCATATATTCCCCAAATGAAATTGTTCTAGACAATTATAAGTGAATCTTATTTGTATACTTAAGCTGTGGGCTTATTGGCCTCTTGGATATGAAACCTTAAAAATAATTTATGCTATCCCCGCTGTTCCAAGAAGTGTCCCATTTATATCCACTGACTTCATTCTTGCAGATAGTATGCATCTTGAAATGAGCAGCTGAGACCCTCCGGATGTGTCTCTTGCTTCCATACCTGCCCCACTGCCAGGGACGATGTCTTTATAGCACTACAACACAAGATTCCTGGAAAAGCATTCTGCTTTTTTGGATAAAGTCGAGCCATGGGTGTTTAAGTCTCTTCCATGATCAAACATTTCCCACTAACAAATCTATCATTTTTTAGATTCAGCTAAGAAGGAATATAAACATTTATTTAAATCAAGATTCTAAAAATATATGAAAGTACACTTTTCTACCTAAAGAATTTACATGTTGTTGATTTTTGTTTCTTAATGACCATTATTCACCTTGTATTATTAAGAGTTTTAAGGGGCTCTCATGTACAAACGTCAAATATAGGGTTTGTTTAAAGCTAATAACATTTTGTGGAAACCAAGTCAGTAACGGAGCAGAGACAATCTGTATAAACCTTTTAGCTTCATAAACCTTTTAGCTTAGGCTGTAGATAGAACATTTAGGGCAGAATAGTACACTAAATTATCAACCTTTTTCAAACATTTACTCTCAAAGATCTGAATTCTTCCAATCTATAATTTTCCCTCTAGTTTTGGCTGTTTGTTTAGACAGGGTCTCATTGTATCACCCAGGTTGGTCTTGAACACCTGGTTTCAAGCGATCCTCCTGCTTCTCCTGCCTCAGCCTCCCAAGTAGCTGGAGTTACAGGTGTGTTTCACCATGCCCAGCTCCATGACTGTGTTTTGAAGCAGAATTAATTTAGAGTAAAATACAGATAAAGGCTGTGGGTTTCTTTTGCCTGAGATCATGCTTCTATCTCATTCACATGAATCCAAGTTTCTTCTAAAATATTCTTGAATGGGAAACTTGTGTCACTCAGTAAATCAAAATGCATTTTCCCTCAATCTAGGCCCTACAGGCCTAATAATGATTTTCACTGCCTAGGAGGTCTCATTTTGAATTCTTGACATAAATTTTTATATTTTATGCACTTTGGGATGGATTTTTTCTTTTCTTTTCTTAATCCTTTCCTTCCTCTATCTGTCTATGTATAAGCTTTTTCAGAGTATAAGGGAGTGTTAAGACAGTTTAGTTCAACCAAGTTCAAGAAAAGAAAAATAACAGGGGTGTGTATCAAGTCATCCCAGCCTTCCCATTCAGGGGATGGGCTGTGGATAAACAGAATTGCACATCTTCAAGAGTACGCACACTCCAGCTACCTCTCCCAGCCGATGTGATGATTCTTTCATAAATCAAATGGAAAACCAGAGACCAGCAGACATGTGGGGAAACGAGCAGATGAAAAAGAAGGATTAACATGAACAAACAGACAGAGATAGCTCAGATAAGCGAGGAGAACAGCCACAACCAATGACAATGGGCATTCTCATTGAAATTCTGCATGGTAGCATATTTCCCAAGATAAGAAACTACTTCTGTGAAAAAGGGAAAATCAGAGTACAAGAAAGGTTATTAAAAATAGAAGATGCTGGAGAAATTGAGAATAGGTACAATCAATCCATCATCTAATGGAAGCTTCAGAAAGAGAAGAGATACAGGGATTAGAATGTTGTAATTTTTAAAAATAGAAGAAAATGTCCCCAGGCTGTGGGAAAAATTGGGTTTTTATCCCTTCTCTCCCCCTCCAGCCCTCAAAAAGCAATTCTGAATGGATCCTTGTGAATCTTCAGAACTCCGAGGTTAAAGAGAAAACTCTAACTCTTCCAAAAAGTAAGGAAAAAACACAAATTTCTTACAAAGGAAAGATAATCATACTAGCTTTGGATTTTACATGAACAAGCCTGGATGCTAAACTTAAAAATGAAATAACGTCTGAAGAAGGAAGAATTTGAACTTGGACTGCATTCAGGACTCTGTCAATCAAGTGAGAGACCATGAATTCAGAAATTTTAATGTCATTTGAAATAATTTATTAGTCTTGTTTATACCAGCACATGAAATGGTTGAAAGGAGACAAATTGAAATACCAAAATTGGCAACTAAGAATTAGAGGGGGAAAAAAAAAAACAAAACCTCCAGAAAAAAAAAAAGTAAGATCCAAATGTTACTGGCAGAAAATGATTCTTCAATTAGCAAAGTTTGATGAAAGAAGATTATCCTTCTCTCTTAGTGGATCCAGTCCTATTACCTACTCCTGCAGTGAAATATAGTTACAGAATCCTATTAATGTTCTTTATTGATAGGGTATATATGCGTTTATTTATTTGAGACACCATCTTGCTCTGCTGCCCAGCCTGGAGTGTAGTGGTGTGATCACAGCTCACTGCAACCTCATGCTCCTAGGCTGAAGAGATCCTCCTGCCTCAGCCTCCTGAGTAGCAACTATCACAGGTGTGTGCTATCACGCCTAGCTTATTTTTGTATTTTTTGTACATACAGTGTCTTGCTATGTTTCCTAGGCTGATCTTGAACTCCTGACCTTAAGCAATCCTCCTGTCTCAGCCTCCTAAATGCTGAAATTGTAGGCATGAGCCACTGCACCCGGCTTTTTGGTAGGATTTAGAAACAGGCTGTGGACAAGGCACAGAATACTTATATATTTTAGAACAAACTATAAATAACATAGCTGGAAATCTTAAATACTGATGCCTACTTTATTTTTCTTATAGCTAAAATCAGGGTAGTGGAGGAAGGAATGTCATTGTGTTAATTTTGTAGATAGATATGGTCCAAAGTCAGTAAGTCAAGATGCAAAGATCTGTTATTCAAACAATAAGTGCCTGATTTAAAATTATAATCGTGGACATCAGAAGATGACTAAGTTCTCATTCTTTTAAATAGCTGTTATTTCTGAAAAGAGAAACTGGGTGGGGTGGGGGTCCATCCTAAATGAAGGGGACTGGCTATGCATAAAAGAACATTTTATAATCACCTTATTTTTTTTTAACCACACATGCATTGTGCCCATTTTTTTTGTTTTAAAGTGTACTTTTATAAAAAAATATTAAAATGCAACCAGGCTTTCTCCTGCTCTCTCTGTGAGACGAGTGATTTGACTTGGTCTGGGTGGCTTTAATTTGAGCTTCTGAACTAACACCTGCCCTCTCTTCTCTCTTTCCTCCCCTCCTTGAAGACAGACCTGCCGTGTGCATCCTAGACCCCAGTGACTCCTGCTTCCTTGAAGATTTGCTCCATCAGTTATCCATCACCAGATCTATACAGAATCTTTCCTACCGCTCTTACCCTGCATTACCTTATACTAGTCATTCTTTCTCCTTTCCTTCATCTCCACATTTATTTCAAGAGAAATCTACATTTCTTGTCTTTCCAGCCATCTCTTCCATTTCCATCATTCCCAGGCCTATTGCAACATGACTTCTATTCCCTTCACACCCCCCAATGTCACTTAACTAAAATTTTCTCAGTCAGCATCTTCTAATGTCCACGATTATCATTTTAAATCAGCCACTTATTGTTTGAATAACAGATCTTCACGTCTTGACTTACTGACTTTGGACCATATCTATCTACAAAATTAACACAATGGCATTCCTTCCTCCACTATCCTGATTTTTGTTACAAGAAAAATAAAGTAGGCATCAGTATTTAAGATTTCCAGCTATGTTCTCAATTAAAATTATTTAACCCCTGCTTTGTGAAATCAAAGATTTACTTTCTATTTCTATCATACTTGATATCTCAACACTCCTATTCCTCTAACTGGGATCTGAAAATGTATCCTATTAGATTTTTGAGTTTTCAGATTTTTTAAATTTGAAATTTTATTTTCACGATAATTTTAAATGAATAAGATAGGATAATCTAGATATTGGCCATATAACAACAGTGTTAACATCTGTGTAACCACCACCCACATTAAGATATGTAACATTTCCAACACCCAGCAGGCCACCGTCAGGTTCAAAGAGGTTGTTGCATGTATCATTTTTTGTAGTATTTTCTCTTTTTTTTCTTTCTTTTCTTTTTCCTTTTTTTTTTTTTTGTGACGGTGGAGTCTCACTCTGTCGCGGAGGCTGGAATGCAGTGGCATGATCTCTGCTCCTGGGTTCAAGCAATTCTCGTGCCTCAGTCACCCGAATAACTGGGATTACAGGCACACACCACCAGGCCTGGGTAATTTTTTGTATTTTTACTAGAGACGAGTTTCACCATGTTGTGCGGGCTGGTCTCGAACTCCTGGTCTCGAGTGATCCACCTGCCTCAGCCTCCCAAAGTGTTGGGATTACAGGCATGAGCCACCATGCCCAGCCTGTACTGCTTTTTCTTAAGGTATTAATATGTTCATTTAGGGTACTGTTTTTCATGGTATGAATATTTCAGGGTTTGTTCATCTTCTGTGAATATTTGGGATATTTCAATTATTTGCCTAGTAGGAATAAAGCTGAGGTCTGTTACCTTTAACAGGTTATTTCTCATACCGGGTGTCTGTGACCTGATACTCTGTATGTGTGAATCATTTTCAGTAGATAATGGATTATACACAGTAGATTACTGGCCCTCCTGATGTCTATTTTTAAGTAAAAGCTTTATTGAAATATCATTCCCCCTATTAAAGTATACATTTCCGCAGTTTTTAGTACATACACAGGGTTTTACAGCACAGCCATTACCACTGTCCTAGGATACTTCACTGCCCCTCAGGAAACCTTGTACCTTGGTTTCTAAATTATCAGTTATTTCTTGCTTCCCCGCAGTGCCTACCCCACCCCATACCTAGGCAACCACAAATACCCTTTCTGTATATTTGCAATTCTGAATGTTTCATATAATGGAACCATACAGTAACATTTGTTACTGGCTTCTTTTACTTACCATAATATTTTGAGGATTCATCCAAGTTGTAGTGTGTACCAGTTCCTTTTTCTTGATCAATAATATTTCATTGAATGGATAGATCACATTTTACTTATCCGTTTATTAGTTGCAAACATTTGTGCTATTTCCACTTTTTTGCTATTATGCTTAATATTGCTATGAGTATCCTTGTATAAATTTTTGTGTGGCTATGTGTTTTTATTTATCATGGGTGTATACAAAGGAGGGGAATTGCTGGGTCATATTATAATTCTGTTTAACCTTTTGAGGAACTGCTAGAAGTTTTTCCAAAACAGCAATATAATTTTACATTTTGGCCAGCAATGCACAATGCACAAGGATTCAAATGTTCCTACATCCTTGCCTACATTTATTTGTTATTTTCTGGGTTTGGTTTTTGTTGTTGTTGATTATAACCATCCAAGTGGGTATGAAGTAGTACTTTATAGTTTTTTGTTTTGTTTTGTTTTGTTTTAGAGATGGAATTTCACTCTTGTCACCCAGGCTAGAGTGCAATGGCACGATATTGGCTCACTGCAACCTCCGCCTCCCGGGTTCAAGCGATTCTCTTACCTCAGTCTCCCGAGTAGCTGGGATTACAGGCACCCGCCACCACACCTGGATAACTTTTTTTTTGTATTTTCAGTAGAGAGGGTTTCACCATGTTGGCCAGGCTGGTCTTGAACTCCTGATCTCAAGTAATCCACCCGCCTTGACCTCTGAACGTGCTGAGATTACAGGCATGGGCCACTGCCCCCAGCCTTTGTTTTGTTCTTTGAGACGGGGTCAGCGTCTTACTCCGTCACTAGGCTGGAGTGCAGTAGTGCGATCTTGGCTCACTGTAACCTCTGCCTCCCATATTCAAGCAATTCTTTTGCCTCAGCCTCCCGAGTAGCTGGGACTACAAGCATGCGCCACCATGCCCAGCTAATTTTTGTATTTTTAGAGATGAGGTTTCACCGTGTTAGCCAGGATGGTCTTGATCTCTTGACCTTGTGATCCACCTGCCTCAGCCTCCCAAGTGCTGGGATTACAGGCTTGTTACAGTTTTGATTTGCATTTTCCTGGTGACTATTATGTTGAGTATCTTTTCATGTTATTGACTTATTATTGACTATTTGTATATCTTCTTATTGACTACTAAATATAGTCAATATATTCATATATCTTCTTTCAAGAAATGTCCTTGTAAGTCTTTTGCCCATTTCTAATTGAGTTGTTTTGTTGTTGTTGAATTGTAGAAGTTCTTTATATATAGTGGAACTAGTCCCTTATCAGATATATGATTTATAACAATACTCACTTATTCTGTGGGTTACTTCTTTCTTGATTGTGTCCTTCAGTTTTGATGAAATCAGATTTACTTAGTTTTCATCTTGTTTCTCATACTTTTGGTATCACATCTAAGAAAACACTGTTTACTCCAAGGTCATCAAAGTTTATAACTATGTTTTCTTCTAAGAGTTTTATAGTTTCAGCTCTTATATTTAGGTATTTGATCTATTTTGAGTCAATTTTGTGTATGGTGTGAGGGAGAGGTGCTCCCCTTATTCTTTTACCTGTTTCAGCATCATTTGTTGAAAAACTATTCCTTCTCCCTTTTGAATTGAATTTTCTTGGCACCCTTGTCCAAAAACAATTGACTGTAAATATGAGGGGTTTTTTCTGGACTCTGAATTCTGTTCTGTTCATCTATCTGTGTATCCTGTGTTTGTACCACAATTTCTTGATGTATTACATCCCTGACGTGAGTTTGAAATCAGGAAGTATGAGTCTGCTGGCTTTTTCATTTTTATTTTTTCAGCATTGTTTTGACTATTCTGGGTCTCTTGAATTTTTATATAAATTTTGGGATCAGTTTGTCAGTTTCTGCAGAGTAGTTAGTGGGATGCTTTTAAGAATTGCATTGAATCTGTAGGTGATTCCTGGAAATATTGCTATCTTAGCAGTATAAGTCCCCTGATACATGGCACGGGGTGTTTTTCCATTTATTTGTGTCTTCAATTTCTTTCAACCATGTTTGTAATTTCCAGATACGTTTTGCATCTTTTGTTAAATTTATTCCTAAGTATCTTACTCTTTTTGATGTTATTGTAAATTGAGTTATTTTCTTAAATTTCATTTTCAGATTGTTCATTGCAAGTGTATAGAAATACAGTTCGTTCTTTATATGCATATTGTATTCTGAAATCTTGTTGAATGAGTTTAATAGTTAGTTGCCCTCTTGCGAGTTTTTCTCCCTGTCCATCATATGGCTCCTTTATGAACCCCTTATCTGCATAGTCCTTCTTGAATGTAACCAAAAACCCATGTGCTGAGAGCTGTTCAAGTGCTTGATTGCGTTGTGTTACTCACTCCCCACATTAGTCTCATAAACAATGTGGCATTATTATATCCATTTCCTGGCTGAAAAAACTCAAACGCAGAACGTTTAAGTAACTTGCCAAGTTCTCCCAATAGCATATAACAGATTGGGCGTGTGGTATTCTCCTTTCATTCTACATGCTCTCTCCCTGGAGAATTTTTGTTTATTATACTGCTGTTTGTATATGAATGGTATCCAGATATTTATCAGTAGATGAAACCTCTCTGCTGAGCTTTCACATTAAACCCCAATCACCCACCAAGTATCTCCCCCTATTTGTCCCATAAACCTGACCCAATCACAGCTCCTTTCTCCTTGTTGTTTACCGCCATTTCTCTAAAGCTGCTTCTCTCTTCCGCCTTTTATCTTGATTGACGGTGAGTGCCACCACTCCCTCCCCCAGATTCACTCCTGGATGCCAGTTTACACAAGCTGTTCTACCATGGCACAAGCATTAGCTCTATTTCCTTCATTTATTCCTTCTTATGAGGTTCTTTCTTCTGACTAACATGCCTTTCATCACTTTGCCATCTGGCAAGTTCCAGCCCTCTATGAAATGTTTCCTGAGGGCCCCAGGCAGAGCTGGATTCCCCACTAGGTTCTTCTCCTGCCTTTGTTGATAACTAGATCACAGTATCTGCCAAGTGCGGTATAATATATATTTTCCTATGCTTGTCCCTGCCCCCAATGCTATGAGTGCTATTGGGTAAGCATTGAGTTTACACAGTATCTAGAAGACATTTTATAAATGCTTGTGAAATAAATGAATGGTTCTGACATGGAAGAAAATAGTTTACAAGTTTTTTTTTTTTTTTTTTTTTTTTGAGGTGGAGTCTTGCTCTGTCACCCAGGCTGGAGTGCAGTGGTGCGATCTCAGTTCACTGCCACCTCCACCCCCTAGGTCCAAGTGATTCTCTGCAGTTTGGGTTTTTGTTAGTGAGTTGATCACTGTGGAGTTATTGCCCCAGGCCTATCTCATAAATGCACATTGAACTTCATAGCCCTTCAACTTTCTGACTCCTGTTCAACTTTCAGATTCATGCTTCCGTGCCACCTCCTAAATTCTTCCTGATATCTCAAATTTCATGAAGTTCCTTCAGACCTCTCTTTTGCAGCACTTGCTATGATATAATTTATCACACATTTGTGAAGTTATCTTTTGGATTGATGTCTGCTTTACTTGGTTCTGAGTTCCATGAGAATAGAGATCCTTCCTTAAGTCCGTCCTTCTCCTTAGTTGTTTCCTGGCCCTTTGTCTACAGCCTAGTTTAGTGGAAGCTCGATGGCTATTTCTCTGGGCAATTGAATAATTGTAGCCACTAATATTTTATTTTATGTTTAGCATTTACTTCCTGTGTGTTGGTTGCCAGTTTAATAATGGAGACACCTTAACATAGCTGATCACATATTCAGCAAACTCATAAAGAATGTGTGTGTGCTGTGAACCAAGAGATCGTTGAGATATTTTAGGATGCAGAACTTGTTAAGACATGTTCTCTTCCAGCTAGATGCTTATGCTCTAGTCTGGAGCTAAATAACCATAATACAAGGCAAAACAGAGTGAGGAAACTCCCTTCTAAGCAAAAAAAAAGAGCTTCATTCTAAGGATGTAGAAAGAAGCTTAAGATTAGATTCCTTTGGCCATTTTCTATGGTTTAAATGTGTCCCCCAAAAGTGCATGTGTTGGCCAGGCACATTGGCTCATGCCTGTAATCCCAGCACTTTGGGAGGTTGAGGCGGGCAGATCACGAGGTCAGGAGATCGAGACCATCCTGGCTAACATGGTGAAACCCCGTCTCTACTAAAAACACAAAAAAATTAGCTGGGCATGGTGGCGGACGCCTGTAGTCCCAGCTACTCGGGAAGCTGAGGCAGGAGAATGGTGTGAACCCGGGAGGCGGAGCTTGCAGTGAGCTAAGATCACGCCACTGTGCTCCAGCCTCGGCGACAGAGCGAGACTCTGTCTCAAAAAAACAAAAAAAAGTGCGTGTGTTAGAAATGTAATCCTCAAATGTGTATGTTCATGGTATTTGGAAGCGGGGCCTTTGGGGAGGTAATTAGGAATAGATGAGGTCATAAGCAGGCTGGGCAATGCCTGTCATGGCATCAGTGGCGTTCTAAGACGAGGAGAGAGACCCTAGCTGACATGCTTGCTCTCTCTCATCATGCCATGCTCTCCACTATGTTATGCCACAGCAGAAGGCTCTCACCAGATCCAGCTTCTTCATATCGGACTTACCATCCTCCAGAACTGTAAGAAATAGATTGCTTTTAAAATTATTTCGTCTGTGGTATTCTGTTATAGTGACAGAAAACCAACTAAGACACCATTGAGGTTTTTTTTTTCTTTTTTTTTTTTTTTTTTTTTTTTGAGACGGAGTCTCGCTCTGTCACCCAGGCTGGAGTGCAGTGGCCGGATCTCAGCTCACTGCAAGCTCTGCCTCCCGGGTTTACGCCATTCTCCTGCCTCAGCCTCCTGAGTAGCTGGGACTACAGGCGCCCGCCACCTCGCCCGGCTAAGTTTTTGTATTTTTAGTAGAGACGGGGTTTCACCGTGTTAGCCAGGATGGTCTCGATCTCCTGACCTCGTGATCCGCCCGTCTCGGCCTCCCAAAGTGCTGGGATTACAGGCTTGAGCCACCGCGCCCGGCAAGGTTTTTTTTTTTCTAAATTGTAGAACAATTTATCACAATGCTCCACCCTTGAATTAATCATAATGATCTCATAAGCATTTATTAAACTTCATCAAACTCCTAAGCAGACTCTTCTGCCATCTTTTGGTGTTAATGAGCTCCTAACAGTCTTTTATATTCTCTGTTAGCACTGATGTTTCCTTAGTTTCTTGGAGGGTTTGGGATTCCAAAGTGCGTGCAAGAGCAGCGGAGTATTGAACTGAGCAGATCTGTAGGCAGACGCACAAGGCAAATTGAGAAGGTGCGATGCCTCAGTCCGAGACTTTGACCGATGTTCTGTCTGTCACGAGAACATATTCACTGCACAAATGCATTTCCTTCCATTGTTAGTTCTGTTTAATACTTTTACTGGACTCTAAAACGGATTTTCTTCCGTAAAGCTTTTTATTATTTTTCCACAGTTGCCCTAAAACTAGAAAAGCAAAAAGTCAGCACAATGCCTGCTTGCAGAAAAGAATGAATTCCACGCTTCACATTAACATGTTAGTTTTAAAAATTTATCCAAATTTGTGTAATTCTCTATTTTATTTGGTGTTATATGCCCTTCCTTACCAAAGAAGATACAGAATGAAAAAATATGATAGGGTGTAAATTAAGAGGGCACATCTACACGTCCCTGAATAAAAATAAATATTACAGTAGGGGTGAAGTTTATGATGGAGAGTTGCTGCATTCTCTTCATTTTTAATGACCCTTAATAAGTAGTTTATGCTACTATCCTGGTAATACCCAATTCCTTATGTTTCTTAAAAATAAAGCTTATATAATCATCTTAATTTTGATGAATGAAATGACTATTCACGCTTATTAGTTAGCTCTTCATGCTTAATGGAGACAATCTATACTCTGACCCGAGTAATGCCTAAGTCACTGTGACCAGCTCTGTCTACAGACAGCCTGTGGGATGGGCGTTGACATCCACAATGCTTTGGTTGTATCCTAGCCTTCCCTCTTACTGGCTGTGTAACATCAGAGACATTCCATTCCCCATCTCTTCCTCGTTTCCAGTTTCATCATTGTACAACAGAGCTAATGGCACCAACTTCTGCAGAGTGGTAAGGATTTCATGAGTTAATATAAACACTGAATAAATATTAAGAACATCCTTTTCCCTCACTCATCTCCCTCTCCCATTGTTTGTTAAAACACACACACACACACACACACACACACACACAAAATGATGACCAGTATATTGGGTACTCAGTACTTCAGGTAAAACAGCAAAGATATGCTGCTGCTGATGATGGTGATGTGTGTGTGCATATGTGTGTCTGTGTTTTTTTGGGAGTGGTTAATTTCTCTTCTCATTGCCCTTCCTTGGTGCTGCCTCTTGGGCTCACTTTGCATGTTTTCCCTGGGCTTAGGGCCTATGTGGGAGCAAAGATGCTCATTGTCATGGTCCAATAAAGAGAAATAGATGGGCTTCAGCGAGCCCGAGTAGATTGTCTGTTCTTTCGAAAACGGCAGATTGACCAAATTTATTGGATTTAGAATTGTAGCTATTATAAATGTCATGACCTCGCATTTTTAAGCTATCAAAAGAGGGTAGAGCCATCCTTATTAACGTTTTTATATTTTAATTATTAATTCTCTTAAACATCTGGTTCCTTTGCTAGGTGCGTCCTGGCTGATAGTTGGAGCCCTCCAGCAACATGCCTGAGCAGAGCAACGATTACCGGGTGGCCGTGTTTGGGGCTGGCGGTGTTGGCAAGAGCTCCCTGGTGTTGAGGTTTGTGAAAGGCACATTCCGGGAGAGCTACATCCCGACTGTGGAAGACACCTACCGGCAGGTGATCAGCTGCGACAAGAGCATATGCACATTGCAGATCACCGACACGACGGGGAGCCACCAGTTCCCGGCCATGCAGCGGCTGTCCATCTCCAAAGGGCACGCCTTCATCCTGGTGTACTCCATCACCAGCCGGCAGTCCTTGGAGGAGCTCAAGCCCATCTACGAACAAATCTGCGAGATCAAAGGGGACGTGGAGAGCATCCCCATCATGCTGGTGGGGAACAAGTGTGACGAGAGCCCCAGCCGCGAGGTGCAGAGCAGCGAGGCGGAGGCCTTGGCCCGCACATGGAAGTGCGCCTTCATGGAGACCTCAGCCAAGCTCAACCATAACGTGAAGGAGCTTTTCCAGGAGCTGCTCAACCTGGAGAAGCGCAGGACCGTGAGTCTCCAGATCGACGGGAAAAAGAGCAAGCAGCAGAAGAGGAAAGAGAAGCTCAAAGGCAAGTGCGTGATCATGTGAAGGCCCTTCCTGCGGGAGGAGCAGCTGTGTGTCCCCGGCACCTCACTCCCCCCAAGTGACACCCACCGTCGTCAGGGTAGCATGTACAATGCCCACGTGTTAAACATTGCGTTTAATCGAGATGCGCCCTATAGTCCTTAAGAGGGCGTTCCACACCACCAACAGTAAGCCACCCCCTCTGGAGTCACACAATCTGCCACCCCCTCTGGAGTCACACAATCTGCCAGGCGGTTCAAGTGAAAACCAGAACGCTCAGCATCCCCGGGAACTGAGAGCTGCCGGCAATTTCTGAAGATGGCGATGAACACCCGAAGGTGGGAGGGAGGACTGGGACCCACAAAGCAACATGTACCGAGAGGACTAAATGTCATCTACGTGCATGTGAGAGCCTGTTAACCCAGAGCTACCCGCACCAACCCCAGACAGAAGCCAATCACATCTTTGGGGGAGGGGAGGGGCAGGAAGAGGTGAGAAGATCAGATGGTCCAAAGTGGGCCACAGTTGGTCCATTTTACACATTTTTAAAGGGGATTAAAAACCGCAGCCTCTCCCCCAAAGGGTGTTCATTCTTAATTCCCACCTGGCCTGTTAGGAGCCTTGCTACCCTGAGGGCATGTGTTCACCTCACGTAGACCTAGTTAGGAAGTATCATTTTAACCTATTAGAGTATTTATCTTCATGTGCAGGGATAAGTGCACTAATAGTGTGCTGCTCTGTCAGAAGTTCTTCAGTTTTTAAGTGAGGATGTCGTGACAGTATTAAAACATCGCAATAATGTTCTTGTGTGTTATACATCGAGGGTTTTAGAAATGTGATTTTCTTCTTTTGATCTGTGAGGAGTATAACTTCTTTCAGCCCTCAGATTTTAAATATAAGCAAATAGACTCGGTATTTTTAGACGTTTTTTTCCTCCAAGGTGGTTTTCTCCTCTTAAATAACTCAATCGGTACCCAGCTGGGTAGCAGCCAGCAAAGGCCATCAGACAACCTGAAGCACATCCATTTTTGTAGTGTCACAAACATGTATATGCCACACTTTGCACCTTAATGAAATACTTTGAAACAGAAGTTATTCACTGTGTTTTTGATGATCTATCTATATTGGAAATATATTCCTGGAAAATGCATTTAAGTAATAGTAAATTCTCCTGCATGTTCCATTATACATGTCTTCTAAGAGCTGTTCGATACAGTATTCACTCTAGAAACAATTATCTTTTTCTCCTAATGATTTTGTGTGCATCTTTAATCTTTCAAGCCAAATTACAGCCATTTCAGGTTTCCTGTGTTAGCTTGGGGATCGGATGGTGGCTGGAGACAGGCAGGCTGCTCTGCCCTGGGAAGAGCCCACTCAGCTTAATTGCTCTGCCATTGTAGAGCCTGGTTGGACTTGGCTTCCTGAAAACTCCCACTGATAGTGCCTGTTAGATCTCCTGTTTGTTTCAGTTGGCAGAACATTTACTGGCCCCAACTGTGGCATCATCCTCTCAGCAATCTTCTTGTCACCCGCCTGGCAGGCAGAAGAAGCTGCAGTCCCACGTGGGCCTGCCTGGGGGGTGGGGGCTGCCTGGCTGTTGGGTGGCAGTGCCAGCACAGACAGGGCTTAAGTTGGGGATGTTTGACTGTGCCACCTCCTGCAACTGCTGTTTCTCCTGTCCCTCCTGTGCAGGGTTAGCAGCAGCAGCAATGTGGCCATCTCCATCCCCCAAAGCGCACTTGCTCTCTCAATATGTCCTAGTTTTCTTTAGCCTTTTCTGGTTCAGTTCCCTTGTCCTGATCTCATCCTCTCTGGTCTCCCAATAACTCACCCTTGGGATGTGTTCAGTGCGTGGGAGGTGCCTTTGAGAACTGCTTGACTCCATGGTCTCCTAGAACAAAACCGCCCTGACTTTGCAGGGGGAGCACTCATGCTGAGCTGAGAAAGCAGAGAAGTGGCCTGGGAGCCAGCTGGGGGTGCACAGCATTTGGGCCAGTCCTGTGCCCCGCTTCAAATTCCTCAAGCAGGATTGTTCTGTTCTAGAAAGCTGTTGCACAGCATTCGCAATGAGATCTTTAGTTGGCGGATTTTCTGGAACATTTGTTTTTCAACTTGTCCCAACATTTTTTTCTGTTTCTATTCTGAGAGAGAGATGATCAAGTTTTAATTTGGGTATAGGTTAAATGGAAGAAGAAACAGAACTTCAGGGCCAAAATGGGGTGTATAGATTTTGAGTGGGTTCTTTGCTAACAGTAGAATGTGATATTTACCGACTGTAGTGTTAAAGCTTTTAATGTGAGACGTTCCTACAAACCATCCCATTTCTACTGATTGTAAGTTAGAATTTCTTTTATCCCTTTCAAATCAGTTTCTACATGTTTAAGTGTTTAGGGCTTCATCAGCATGAGAAGTTTATAATTACTGAAAATCTGATTTCATTCAGGACACGTTTTTTCCTTCATATTTTGCCTGTGAATTTATAGGCTAGGAAGGCTATTGAAGCTTCAATTATGGGTCTTCATTTTGAGATCATTTTCTATGAGCCGAACTGAGGATATCGATGATTATCGCAAAATCATCGTTTAGGAGCTCCCCAATTGACTCAGGGTTTGAGGAGTTAGTATCACAGAATCAGATTTTTTTAAAAGCATTTGTATGTTTCCATTCCCAAATATGTAGCTGTGGTTCTTGAAAACACATCCTACATTGCATATGGGCACAGCAGTTTTTGACCCAGCCAGAATCAGTTAATATTTAATTAAATATTGCTTTGAGGATGGCGCTCTGGGCATGAGCATGGGGCTCCATGACTTCCCTTCTGTCCCCACGAGCCCCTCCTCCATCCAGCGACAAGCCATGGGCATGCACACAATGCAGCAAGACCAACACAAGAGCAATATTGAATTGTTCATTCTATCTAAAATTACATGTATATAAAACATATAATTTATCTTCCTGCATTTTTGAAGTATAAAGTCATAAATTGTACATATCTGTAAGCTAGTATATTTGTTTCACTGTTTGTAATATTTAAGAAATGCTCATTCTTTGTAGAACAAAAATGTATTAAATATTTTAAAAATTGCTCTGTGATACTTAATTTTTTCCCCCTAAATTTGTAATGTGTTGCTTCTACATAAGTTCTCTGGAAATATCTACAACTAATAGGACACATGTAAATCCTTGAAGACACATCCTGGAATTCAGTACCCCACAAGGACAGTGTGCATACAAAGTATTTGCAGAGCATGACTTTTATATGTGTGGGATATCAATGTGTATATTTATATTTAAAGTGTATTTATTGTTACAAGTCTATTCTCTATTATATTTTATTTACTCTGCGGTTATAAAAATCACCCTTGCATACAAGTTTCTAGTTGCCAGTGATGTTCTGGAAATAATGGGACATATTACAATAAAGTTACAGTTATGACACCCTGGCTGGAAGGTGGTGCTGTGTCTTATGGGGTTAGCTGGTCTAGGATGACCTTGACTTGGTGACCCCTCAGCAGTTGTTATGTGCTTATGACCACAATAGAAGGATATCAGGCTCTGCACAGAACTAGTATAGGCAACAGTAGCTCACCCTGGGGTGTCCTGTGAACCTTTCCCATGCTCCCTGTCATTGGGTGGAAATGAAGCAGAAGCTCCAGACAGGTTAAGGTGAGAAGGAAGGAGTAGGGCAGGGCCCTACTTGTGTCAAAATAGAAGTGAAGACAAACTCCCTTCTCTTTTTTTAAATCCTGCCTTCCTCCACAACCCCAGGCTATTAAACTGTAAACCAAAAATAAAATTCTAAGCCCCCCAGCTGATCGATGGATGCTCCCCTGGGCCAAGGGCATTCCAGAGTTAACTCAAAAACTAGTTCAGGCCGTTATGGGAAGTAGGGATCAGACATGCCTCATTATATCCTCCTCCTCTTGAAATTCAGGCACAACTGACCAGCATTAACATTAAAACATCTGAAGAATGATAGACTGTTCGGGTCTGGTAAGAGGCATTTCCTTCTATTGATTCTTTCTGCATAATAGGAACCTTAGTTTCCATAAGCCCTATCTTAATCCAGACATTCCCTTCTCTTGATTCCAGTCTTTAGATAATAATCTAACTCTTTCAACCAATTGCCAATTAGAAAATTCTGGAATCTACCTATGACCTGGAAGCCCCCATTGTGAGTTATCCCACCTTTCTGGACCAAACCAATGTACATCTGACATGTAGGGATTGATGTCTTACATCTTGCTAAAATGTAAAAAACGAAGCTGTAGCCAGATCACCTTGGGTACATGTTCTCAGGATCTCCTGGGGTTGTGTCTAGGGTCATTAGTCACTCCTATTAGGCTCAGAATAAATGTCTTCGGAAATTTTTTATAGAGTGTTCTTTTCATTGACAAAATGATGGTGTTAAGCCTGGGACAAGTCAATGCCTGAGACATCGGGTTGCAGCAGAGCAAGAGGTTTAATTGTAGGGTCACCCAATGAGGAGACAGGAGGAAACCTCAAATCCATCTCCCAGAGGACTGTGGGGCTAGTGATTTTAAGGGTTTTGGGGTGGGCCACAGCATGAAGTGTGGAAATCATTGATTGGTCAAAGAGTGAGGGGTGAAGTTGTGGGATGAGGATGAAGAAACTGCAGTCTCATGCTGATCCCATCCTTCTGTGGGGTCTTCAAATTGGATGCTGGAATTTGGGGCCTGAAAAAATCTTAACCAATCCTTAAACAAAAGTCTTATGATTCTAACGTCAGGGGGCCTATCTATGGGAACAACAGGGATGCAAATCAATTCTTAAACCATCTTATAACCTTAATGCCAGAAATCTGATCTACAGGAACAAAGAGATACAAATGGTCAGGATCTAGTGCTGTGTGACTTTTAGCAACAAGAAAGTGGGCCAAAGTGCAGCCTGATTAATGCTTAATTATGACTATATTTCTATCCAGAACTTGGCATACTGTTCTTGTCAACCCTGTGGGGACAGTTTCTGCCCTAGCATTGTTGCTGAGTACTGCTTCAGTTTTTATTTCTCTTTTTCCACACTAATTGTAAAATAAAGCTTAATTTTGATGATGCAGGAAAAATCCATCAAACCCTAAAAGCAAAATCCTCACTCTGCGACGGAATGGCTGAGTGACTCTGGGTAGGTTCTTGCCCTCTTAGTGCTTCTGCAAAATGGGAATGATTGACGTCTGCGGGGTGGCGGCCCTGAGGATTAATTTCATGATAAGCACAAAGCGCAGAGCTGGCTGGTCATGTATTGAGCTTTCAGTGGAAACATACAAAAATCTGCTGACTATGTAGCATTCTATCAGGAAGGTTGGCGGCAATGTGAAAATCAAACTACCCAAGTATAAAAACCACCAGAAACTTCCGCTTCTTCCAGCCTCTTTATCAACAGCTTTCCTGGTCT